>NC_048893.1:84168136-84443660 GCF_011077185.1 Oxyura jamaicensis
CCCCCGGCCCGGCCCGGCTCGGCCCGGCCCGGCCCGGCATGACGCGGCGGCGGCCCGGCGGCGGGCGATGGGTGCCGGCCGCCCTGGCCGCGCTCCTGGCGCTGCGAGGTGAGTGAGTGCTGCTGCCCGCGGCACCGGGCGGGGAGAGAGGCTCGGCACCGGTGGGGCTGCGGGAGGCTGCCCGGGACTCGGCGGTGCCCGGTGGCACCCGGTGGTACCCGGTGCCAGGTCCCGGAGCCCACGGGGGGCAGTTCGGGTGGCGGTCCCGCCGGGGATGCTCGGGACTGCGGCGAGGAGCGCGCTGCAGGAAGGCAGGGAAGGAGCGCTACTGCTCCGCTCGCCTCCCCTGCACCATTTTATTATCATTATTTATTTTGCTAGCACAGTTGGTTAATTCTATTTTACCTGGCCGGGAAACTTGCCCCAAAGTGTCTGGGCTTCGCAGAGGTTCAGTCGGCCGGGCCTGGCCCGTGGCAAGCTCACCTGGGTGGGAAACTCCGGGCTATCCTCCAGGCCCCGAGGCAGCAGGGAACTTTCTGCAGAGATGCCAGTGGGAAGACCCTCCGTGGCCCCTGGGGAACCGAGCACTCCTCGGGGCTGGGGACCCCCCTGAGCACCCCTCTCCAGCCTCCGCTGCCTCCTCCTCCCTAGCACTCAGCCGGCTTCTTCAGGTCATCCCCATCTCTGGGGATGTGGAAAAACCCGAACCTCTCCATCCCCTCCCTCCCTTACAAGCCCATGCAAAGCAAGGTGCATAGCCCGGTCCTCTGAGTGGAGAAGGAGCACATCGTGTATGAAGGATGTCACTCGCATCACTTGGTGCATCCCTGGAGAGCACCCAGAGGTGCTGCAGTGAGGGCAATGGAAGAACCTGCAAAGTGTAAAGCCTCCAGGCTCATCTGTTGATCAGATGGCGATGCCTTCTTTCAACTAATGCCAAACTTTAGGGCAGGCCTACTCAGTTATCTTTTACAGAGATCTACAAAACAATTTTCTTAAGGTCTGCTCATTTGTGCAGAGGTCTGATAAATAATTTGGTGGAGCAGGGCACAGGTCTGCTGAGCCAACTGGGTGCTTCTGCCCACCTCTGTGGCTGGCAAAGCAGGCACCCTGCTGCAAGGGATCCCCCAGGAGAGCAAGAGGACAGCCAGGCATGAGAGGATCTCCCATGAGAGCTCCAGAGATGTCTCAGCAAGGTCTGCATGAAACTTTCTGGAAGTCTGGATTGGGATGGAGCCTGCGTCTTTGGCAGCTGAGCCTGGCTCTGAGCACCCTGCATGGAAGCACAGCAGGTCATTCCCCTCTGGACAGGACCCACCAAGAAGCAAGCCAGGTGCTGGACAAGGTGGACATTTCACAAATGCCTCAGCCCCAAAAGCTGGCACCCTGAGTCCCATCCTCTGAAACCATTCAGGAGTTGCGTGCATTAACTGGAAACTTCACCTGCTGCCTTTGAAGAGACAATTACGAGGAAAAAGGAATTTATTAGCTTTTAATTGAAGGAAATAATCTCAGCTGTTTCACACTTCATGCTGCTTGATTACTTTTTATACTTTTCTAGTTTTGGCAAGTGTGTTCAGTGAGTTTCGTTTTCAGGTCCTCAGCGCCACAGTTCTTTATTTGCAGACATCGTAAAAGTGTAACTGCCTAAAAAGTTACTGTTCCTACTGCAGTTATAGGCATGTAAGTGATGCAGTGTTACTGTTGATGTGCTATCCCTGCAAAAACATCAAAGAGTAACCAGATCCGAGGTTAAAATTACAGGGCCATTTGATTTTCTCTTTAGAAAAAAAGATTGACTCAATATTTAGGTTTGGTTTTGTTTTGTGTTGTTTTGTTTTGTTTTTTGGTGGCAGGCTGGAGGGCATGTTGGGACAATGACAATAGAGACAACTAAGCACAGAAACACACCTTTCCATAAAATAGTTACCTGCAATAGTGTAATGCTTTTTTTTTTTTTTTTTTTTTTTTTTTTTCTGGCACTTCCCTTTAAGGTTTAAAATGACCTGAATGAACCACCTGTGTCTCAAGTTTGTTTTTAAGTTTTGTCTTAACAAAAGTCTTTGGAAGATGGTGGTGGATGAAAATAACCATGGCACGTAGCTATTTCTGTATTACACAGCATGTTACAAATATGGTCATATTTTTCATGGTTCTTGAATTTGAAAAGAAAATCCTGATAAGGTATAAGCAACAGACATACACTGTGCAAGCTCAAATAAAATTGGCAGAGTTTTTTCTAAACAACATTTGTGGAAGGTCAGTATTTCTGGTCAGTATTTCTGGTCTGAGTTGCAAAGTCTGGTTAGGAAGAGTGATTTTCCTTTTTGAGGCTCTAGATTGGTTTTGAGGATAGAGAAAAAAGGTATGATGGGATCATGTACAAAGTGATACCCGAATGACAGGTGAAAGGTTTGAAAGTTAAAGGGTCAGGAACCTGAAGAGTGTATAATCAGAAGAAATGCTCAGTGCCAAACAAATGAAAAGTGGCTGGGAAAGAAGGTTGCTGGAGGTCATTTTGTCATTCTCACACTTTATGCCTACAATAAAATGCAGTCAGACTTTGTCAATCAAGTATTATAGCCCCATTTTCTTACATTGTGTTGTAATTTGTAAAATAGCAATGATTCTTTTTTAGCTAGATGACTGCATTCATTGGGCTTATAATATCCATCTTTAATGCTGCTGGGGCAGGGGCAGTGTCTTCGTTTTCCCTCTAAAGCATTATGAACACAATAAGTTTTGTGCAAATAATACTTTTCAAGCTCCCTAGGGAAGTTTATGGAAAGATGGGAGGGAATTCTGTTTAGAGCTTTGAAACCAAACCTGTGATTGCAAATCAGTCCCGCTACATCACCAGAAATAGGATGCTGCAAATTTTCAGATGTGTTATAAGTCACACATTGGGTAGAGCTAACCTGCAGAACCAACTTACCAACTTTTTTTTTTAATAAAAAATATTTATTTTTAATAAATAATAAATATTTATTAAATATTTAATATGTTATTATATTTTATTATATTATATTTTATTATATTTTAAAATAATTTATTAAATATTTAATAAATAATTATTTTTTAATATTTAATAAAAAAAAAACACTTTTTGGTGTTTAGATCCTGTGACACCGTATCGCAACAGGTTGGTGTCAGTGTGCTACAGTCCATTGCAGCTGGCTCTTGCACATCAGTGCGTGTGTGTGTGTGAGCCCAGCAGCAATGCATCCATACAACAGTTGGTCTGCAACTTTTCACACAGGCTGGTCTTTCTAGTCCTCATCTGAAGACGACCTCCTGCCACATCGAGGTTATCACAGCTGAAGCGGTGCATTGAAATTCTGGCTGGGCAGCACCCAATTGCTAGCCCACATATTCTTCCCAGCCCAGCGCCAGGTTCTCAGCCCCAGCAAGAGAGGACCGTGGCCGTCCCTTGCTATTCCATGCTTATGCATTTTTGGAACAGATCGCCATTTGTGTCAAGCTGTGTGGTTTTGTGACGTGTAGATTAATCATTTTTCTCGCAACCTGACCTTGGTCCCCAGTGGTAGGCATAGATGCATTAAATACCTCTTGTGTCTCTAACGTAAGCATTATTTTACCCTTATTTTGGAAACTTTTATTTTATTATTTTTTTATTTTATTTTATTTTTTTATCTCTCTTCCTTCAGCATTGCCTAAAATGCAATTTTATTCTGCAAGATTCCGTTCTCTGAGGGATCTCGAAGTGTCTCAAGAACAGCTATATTTAGCTGCTCACCAGTATTATGGGTATACAAAGTATGGTATAAACAACTTGTTAAGAAACTTAGAGATCATTTTTTCCTGCCTCCACTGGGGAGATGAGTTTGTATTGTGATACCAGCATTAGGTGAGGAGAAAGTGAGGCTCAGAGAGGCTTCATGACCCACTGAAGGTCAGTGGATGCTGGTGGACCGGAGAGTCTTGATCCAAACTGTAACCACAGGAGAACGCTTAATTTTATGCAGCAGGTTAAGCACTGCTGTAATGGCACTCTTCAGGGATGTTCACTATTAAACTCTGGTGAGTCATCTATATTTAGCAGGATGCTACTATCATTGTGCTTTTTAAGTAAAGTGCTTTTAACACAGTTTATTTCTTGGAGAAGTGCATGCTCTGAAAGTCTGTTCTTTGTAGTTTTCTCCTTGTGGAGCACTAATGCTGCCTTCCCTTTGTAAATGTTCAGGGAGAAATTTACCTCCTGGTTGTTTAACAGACAGCAGTGTAACAAAGACAGTTCCCTTGTTAATACTACCTTGTGTTTGCACAGTCATTTATGAACATTAACTAATTGAGAGTCCCCAAACTTACTTTGTTAGTGCAGTCAGCTTGATTTATGGCTCGGAAAAGCTGAAGCGTACAGAGATGAAATGATTTGCTTGTTGTCTTGCAGGACATCTGCCCCTCTCTCTTTTAAGAAGTCACAATTACAAGGCTCCTGGTCATATACCACCCCACTTTCCTCTCACAAATGTTTCACGCCTTAAGCATCAGAAAGAGAGAACACTATTACTAATATTGCACAGTAAACTGCATTTTCCCCTGTATCTGTTGTCATCTCTTTGGTTTTGGAGGTCACGTGTGTCCATTCTGGCTTCTGCCTTTTTTTGTTTGTTTTTGCTGCTTGAGCTGGGCTAAGGACAAATCTGTTTCATCAGGGTTGAGGGGTTCAGCTTCATTTTGAATGGAAATACAAATTAAATGCTTTGATGTTTTTGAAAGGAAATTTCTGAGAGGATTTAGAGAATTTTTGGATCAACCAATATTCTGTTTCTCCATGGTACTGTATTATTATAATAAAAAAAATAGACTAAGCAAAAGGTACTTTGATGTGAAAAGTCATTTTTTTTCACCCCAAAGAGGCCTGAGGTGGATATTTATATATTTCTAACAACTTTTCCCCGATTTTCTTTTGAAAGACCATTTTGATTTTACAAAGCATCCCAAGTCTGATAAGGTTTGGTTTAGTGGAAGTAAATACAGTAAAAGCTAAAGTTGCTCCTATTTTTTCATTTCTGCAGGGCATTTAAAAACAACAGTGATGAAATCCAACTTGTAGTAATTGATGGTATTTATGCACAGTCCCTGCCCATTATTTTTGCCATTTTGGCACATGTATGCAAAAATTGCATGCATGTACGTGGCCTTGCCTGTGTCCTTCTCTTATCCATCACACTGTAGGACACTATTTGTACCAAAAAAGCAGAATATGAGTATGAAATTAGACAATTTTTTCTATAAGAAATCCAGCCCCCTTGCTGATCAGGACAGGACTAGCAGATCACGCTCAGCCTCCTGTTACTCGTGCATGCATGGAGTCACAGTTCTCCTCTTGGCTGCACAGCAGCACTTGTGCCTTTGCATATCTGCGTGAAATTACTATCACTTGTAATTTCTGTATTACCAGGATTGGATCACTTATTTAGGGATAAAAGCTTATGCATTTTTTTTTTCTCACATCTTCACGAGTCAACCCAGCTACAGGAACGTGAGCCAGATTGTATTTCACAAGCATCAGCAGCAGAAAGCCAATGTCTGAATGCCACTCTGTTACAACCAGGCTTCACTTTTCCTCAAGATGCAGAAGCCAGGAATGTAATTTCAGGGGGTGAATATTTACAATCTGCAGTGCACTTCTGCAGGCAGCTCTAAGCAGCTGTCGGTCAGTTTGCACCTCTGGCCTGCGGAGCCATGGCCACTGGATGCTTCTAAGAGGGATGCAGGAGCCCCCCAGTGAGCAACTGGTACCAGATGTGAATACAATGCCCATCCCCTCTCCTGTCCACCCTCCACATACAAAACAAGAGACCCCAAACCTGCCTCCCTACCAGGAGTGGGGTCATGCTGGGGTAAGCAAGCCCCATCTTGCAGCCCCTACAGCTGGCGTGGGGTCCCGCTGGGCTCCCAGACCTCAGCCACCCGAGGAGCACGGGCTGTGGGTGGGCGATGGAGATCCAGTTCTTCCCCTGCCTGGTGGCTATTAGCGGCCTTTGCCAGGAGTAAGTGGGCTGGGACGCTCTCTCTGCATGCCCACTGGGAAGATTACTTCCTAATCCTCATTAATTAGAAGCTGGCTAATGCCTGGGAGCATTAAGGTGTAGTGCTGCTGAGTGTTTTTCTGTTCTTTTTTTTTTTTTTTTTTCTTTTTTTTTTTTTTTCCTCTTCGTTCTACCTGACATACCTGTGGATGTTCCCAGTAGCCTTAGAAGTGTTCAGGCCTCTGTGACTTTTCTGAGCTCTTGACTTTACTGATAACAAGTGCTAATCAATCCTGGTAGTTAATTATGGGTTGTGCTTGGAGTAAGCAGGAAAAAAAAAAAAAGGAAAGGAAAATTGTAATTATTTCCTCATGCCTGGTCACATTCCCTGCTCCTCAGTTGTATTGTGCATCCTTTCATCTTTTTTTTTTTTTCTTTTCAAAAATAAAAATGAGTAGAAGCACCTGTTTCACTTCTTCATACCCTTTTGATATATATTTTTTTAAATTTAACTTCTCGCCAGATTAAATTGTCCCAGTTCGAGCAGTGCTAGACCAGTAACTGTTATTTACTGGTGAACAATGAAACCTTTCTGTCCCTTCTGTGTTTCCAGGTGTGCCATCCAGAAGTAACCCCAGCAATTCCAGTTGAGGGTGCGCTGCCAGGGTTCACAGAGGCATTCTCATGCTTCCAGCATCCTTTTCTGCCTCAGCCCTTAGCCATCCTACCAACTTGCTTGCTTTTTGACCACCCTTGTCTGTTGAACAGATGTTTTCTCTGAGCCGTTCACAGTGATACCAAGATATTTTGCTCAAGTGATTACAGTTGAACTAGAGCCCTGTGGTAGACGAGAAGTTCAGATTATTCTCCCAAGTTTCTATTACTGTCTGTTGGATAATGCTGAATTTCATCTGGCGCTACGCTGCCCACTTGCCTAGCTTTGTCGGATCCCGTGGAAGTCTCTCCCAATCTTCTTTCATCTCAGCCAGCCCAAATCACTTTGCCAGCTCGCCAGCTCTCTTCCACATATTAAGGAATAGATTAAACCCACCCTGTCGGAGACCTGGGGGTAATCCCTTGTAATCGGGGACAGGGCAGGCTCGGGGGGGATCCTGGCTCTGGGCGATGGGGCAGCAGCTCAGGGCTCAGCCCCCCACCGCCAGCCTGGGGGTCACGGGTGAGGGGGGGGACAGGGCTGGCGCTGAGCCTGCCTCCTGCCCAGAGCTGTTTAGCAGTCATGCTTTGAAGGGACCAAGAATTAATCACTTAGTCCTGTGCTTTTCTTTCCGAAATGTCAGTAGGTTGAAGGGGTGCGAGTGCCTGCCCGTGGAGATTGAGCTGCTTCGTCTCCTGCTGTGTACTTTTAGGGGCTTTAGCCTCTAAGTGCCCTGGGACTGGCTGTTCCCCATTCTACTGCTCTTTAAGATGCTGCAAAATTGTGGCTTGCTGTGACATTTAGCTAATTCCTACACATGTAGCTGAAGTCACTTTTTTAGTGGTGTATTTGTTTTGACTTTGTTGTTTCTTCGCTTCCCCTCCACACTGTGCAGTGGGTATCTGCTTCCTGATCAGTAAATTCAGATTGCTGCAGCGAGATTTGGTCTTTAGGTAACTTTTCTCCCCCTTCAGCCATGGCTATTGTAGATGGGATCTGTGCGTTACTCACCTTGCAATTTAATGTCTCTCTCCTTTCGCCCAGGCGGTGACATTACTCTGTGATGCATTCTGCAGCTGCAGGACCGTAGACTATGAGACATGCTGAACATTTTAGCCATTGGCTAGCACGGCTATTTTAGCCATCTCCTGCACCGTATAAAGCAGTCATTGCATCATGTCCTAGGGAAATGTGTCATCCCACCTGAAGTGCTGGGCTGTTTCCATAGCCGAGTGAGTGCCTGAGCTTTGCTGTCTGACGGGGTTTGACATCTCCATCAGTTGTGGAGCTGCTAGGCTGCACGCCCGCTTAGCTTTCTGGCTGCATGTTGAGAGCTGGGAGAGACTGGGAGGACCTTGGCTACTTGGCAGAGGGACAGCATAGCCCCAGTCTGTCTGCAGAACCGCCATGTCCTTGGCTTGTCAAGGACAGCCCTTCCTCCTGCCCTGGACAGCTGGTGTGCCCCGGGCCCCATTAAGGGGCTCATCCGCAGTCAGCGCCTTCCCCTCCTGTGCTGCCCGTGCCTCGGATGCAAAGCATGGACTCGTGCTTCTCAGCTGCATGGCTGTGCTTTGCTTCTTCTTTAGGGAGAGCTCCGTGCTAGCTTGCTAACTTTTTTTTTTTTTATAGTCTCATCTCCTCCTTCCGCTCTTGTCCCTATTCCCCGTGGCTTTATTTTTATTTTTTCCCTGTAAGACTGCATTTCAGCTGCCACACTGCCGACATCTGTCCTTTTACCCACAAAACAGGTACAACACGGGCAGGCTTCCCCTACCCTCCCCGCTCACCATCCCTCCTGCACCCCCCTCGCTCCAGCCCCAAGCTGGAGCGGGGGGCAGCCGAGGGGGCTGCTGCAACTGAATGGGGATGCTGATCCCACCGTCCCTGTCACAGATAGCCCTTCTGGAGTCAGCAGTTTGTGGGACTAATTGACAGGAGGTGCCGGCCGGCGAGGTGCTGAGTCAGAGCGAGGTGCGCTTGCCAAGTCACTGCAGCAGAAGGAGCCCGCTCGCCTGGCCTGGAGGGAAGCCAATGGACGGTGGGTCTCCTGGCTGCCTTTTGGGCCTCTTTCTTCCCTTCCCTGAGGCTGCAATTCGGCAGCAGCAATGCTGTGCATGTAAGGGAGAAGCCAGGCACTGGTGGGGGGGGGGAGCTCTTTTTTTTTTTTTTTTTTTTTTCCTTTTCCAGTGTTTTCGCTGTGAGCACTGGGGACTGGGAGATGTGGGCTCTGTTCCCTCCTGCCACTGAATGGGTCTCTGCTGCCATTTCCACACTCTGTGCAATGCTGTGTGTTGGTAGAAAGTATGTGTTGGGGGTCAGGGAAAAGTGAGTGCTCCTGCTGACAGATGTCTCATGGGTGAGGAAAAGGCACATGTGGCACCCTCAGCCGCAAAAGAGGGACAGTATGGCAAGCCAAAAGAGCTGCAGAAAGGGTTGGAGATGTGTTTTGTGCTGTCCTTCCTGAGAGCTGCTTCTGCTGCAGTGTCCTCCTGTTTGTCTGGGGAGGTTGAAGGGAGGCATTTGACATGCAGAAAGACGAGAGCATGTCCTGTAAACATTCAGCACCTGATGGACCTCCAGATCAGGCTTGTGAGAGCTTTGCCATTTATTTACTCCTGACTTTCTCAAGCATGGCAAGTATCAGTGCTTATACCAAAGACAAATCTGCCCCTGAGATCCATCTCCTGGTCTATTCGTCGCTGCAAGCTGACTTGGGATGTCTTTGTCCATCCCCCCTCTGCAGCACAGGGTACCATTCTCCTGCCTTGGACAAAAGTCTGTAATTGTTTGCGCAGCGATCTAAATATATGCATGTCTGGTGAATGCCGCCTTTGTAGGAAGGGTATATTATTTTTGCTTTGAATAACTACTTTGTAGAAGGATATGAAGAGCATGAAGAAGGAGGCCCACATATTTTTCCGAATCTTTCATAGCTGCATTGCATTCCACCCACCCACATTTTTAATGCTCATCTTTGTATAACCTTCCTCTCTGCTGACTTAGACACTGTCTAGATCACCAGACACTCAGTGGGATAACTGAGGCACAGAGATGGAAAGTGCCTCACCAATAGTCATGCAGGTCTCCTGTGGGTCGGATCCTGCATCCCCTGATGCTGGCCCTGTGCCTTCTCCATAGGAGCACGATGCCTTCCTGCTGACTTAGTCATTGGCAGAAGGACATGCACGGGACATCCAGAGAGGTGGCCCTGGGGACACAGGGGAGAGGACAGTTTAGCACACAGGCTTGGCTCGAGAGGATCAGGATGGTGTACAGCAGGACTGGCATGCCTTGGCTTCGTGTTCCTGGGTGGGCTTTGCCATGAGTGGTGGATGTGTGCTAGCCAGGGCTCTGCTGCAGGCCAAAGAGTGGAGCTGGTCTTCTGGCATTTTGAAGGTTAACTGCGTTGCTCAAGGGAACTGCAGTCTCCATCTGGCCAAATCCAGCCCTTCCTTCTTATCCGCTCTCTACACATGATGTAGTTTCACTATGGAAATGGAAAAAAAAAAATAGAGCTATGCCTGTTACAGCTGGGATTTTCTGAAATACCTATGGGAATTGAGCACGCAATTCCCTCAGGTTCCTTTTACGAAGCCTCGCTGACATGAATTTAAGTTGGAAATAAGCCAGAAAAGGAAGCATTCCCATGATTTCTCATGTCAGCAATGCCATAGTTATGCTCCGGGTGTTTGATGTAGCGAGTACTATGGCAAAGCTTACTGAGCTTGTAAGGTCTGCGGTCAGGAGATGGAGTCTTCAAGAAGTCCTCAAGGTGAGTGGAGGCTGTGCCCTGGCCTCTCCCGCCCCTGTACTGAAGGTCTTCCAAAGCACCTGTAGGAAATACTACGTGCTGTGCTGGGACTTGATAAAAGCGCCCCTGACATCCACTGGGCCAGGGGCTGAGCCCACTGTGAGTCAGTGCAGGATGACGAAGCGGTGCAGGACCAACCTTGCTGGCATGTCAAAGGAGAAATCGCGTGTGGGTGACGAGGTGTGATGTTTAACTGCAGCACGTTGCCAACAACAGCGGTCGCGTTGGCTTCGGAGGCAGCCAGGAGGTTATTTTGACAGCCGTTGGAACCCTTTTTCACTCTCTTCCTCCATAGCCGAATAACCACAGTTTGCATCAGTTTCCCACAAACACTGAAATTTAATGACAATCATCACCGGTTTAATTAGAGGTAAACAAATATGGTATTAAAGAAAGAAAAAAACAAAACAACTGCTGAGAGACCAAGCAAGTAGCAGAGTATGACTGTCACTTAGAACAAGTCGTGACAAAAACACGATGAAAAAATTGTTTTCATCCTTGGCTATCAGTGAGAAACCCTCCTGGGTTTCTTTTCTATGGCTAAAAATAATTGCAGGCCATATTTTATGCCTCTTGCTGGAATGCCTGTTACGATGCCTCATGGTTCATGTCTCCATCCTCCATGTCAAATGAAAGGGATCTCTTGCCTTCATCTGGCAGACAGGGAAGCTCAGGCAGCACCTGTGAAGCCCAGTGATCTGCTCTCCACTGTGAATTTATGTGAAGTGGGCCCAAACGATGGAAATCTCATGAAATTATCCAACCGTGCAAGGTTTCCATTAGTTTGGGTCTTTCTCAGAGGGCAGCTTGAATCTTTCTCTTGTACTTGAGGAGTTATTCAGCCTTGGAGCTCAAGATCAAACCATGACCTAAAATCAGACCAGGTCTCCTTAGCCCAGCTTTTAAAGCAAAAATGTATTATGCTCAAAGTATGTTACAGACAAAAGAGTATCTTGATGCAATAATATAACTGGACAGTCAAAATGAAGCAGCACTGGGAAATGAATAAGTTAACGATGCCTTGTTATGTATCCTGTATCTTTTATGGCATGAATTTTATAGTCTAAGTAGTAGTAAGATTAGAGGTAGGTGAATAATTTATAGCCAATAATTTATTTAATGAATTCCTCTTCCATTTCTGTTTGCAAATTGTTTGTGAACATCCTGTGGTTTCTCCCCATTTTACTTATTTGAAATTACTTACTGAATAGCTTCTACAAATAATATTTGATGTTCTGCATACTCATGAGCAGAGTTTCTCCTGTTTTCTTTCGGGGCAGAGCAGAATTTTCAGCTACAGGTTTGGTTGCTTGCCACTGACCCAGAGCAAAAGTTCGTGCCATAGTATTTCACTGTCCTGACATCTTGAAAATAATGGTTAGAATTCATCTGTTTCTGAAAGAAATAAATATTTTTTTGTTGTTGCTTTTTAGTGATTAGTCAGATTATTGATGTGGATAACCAGGTTCAAACTTTGCTTTTTCCAGCATGTGCTAAAATTGCTCAGGATGTATTACTGACTTGTGCATTCGTGTCACCAAATTAGAATAGTTGCAGAAATGAACAAAAAGATGTAGGGTCCACAGCCAGCAGAGTGCTGTGCATATGCTTGACTTCAGGCACATTCTTGAGTGGACACGTAAGTGGCAGAGTGGTAAATAATGAACTTCAGCATATGTTTGAGGGTTTTGCTGAATTAGGGTCCAAAAATATAGACCCAGGCAAAAATATAGACCCAGGCAAAATGATCTTTCATGAAAGTGACCATATGAGAGACTTTTCTCCTGTTGTGTTTCCTTGTCTGCAGTTATGTCTTTTGGAAGGTGGAGGGAAGTGAGAATATAAATATTGCACAGGCTTGCAGTATTCCTGATTTCATCAAATACAAGACAGTTGACCTGAAATTTTCCAGATACTGTTCTGTGCTTTCTGTTAAACACCAGAGGAAATAATATGAAGAATTGAGAAAAGCAGCTGTTACTTTTACTTAATTCTTTATTTTTTGCATCATTTAAGATTTCTCACATTTCAGAATGTTTTCCATGTGCTTTTGTTGGCTTATCATCTCTCTCAAAAAAAAATTTAATTAGGAAATGTTATGTAATACTTGACAAAAAAGTGACCCTCACAGAAAATAGAACTTTCTCCAGGTCTGCAAGGAATTGCTATGAGCTACATTAGCATCTTTAAGGGCTGCCATAAGAATATAAATCAGCAAAGCTCTACATTTTTCCATGCATCTTTTGGAGGCTATATATTGTGGAAAAGCAGCATCTGAAGGTATGTGGCATACCTTTTAGCTCTGTAGCACAGGTGTTGTTTTGTTGGCCTGACTGAAAAAGCATGCTTAAATAATTAGTCTTTTTGGGTTCACAGTCTGATGAGACCTCATATCCTTCCTGTTTTTGCTTTCAGGATGACCTGTGTGGGGTTTCTCATGTCTAAAAGAGGGTTGAGTAGGGCCCAGTCTTTCCCATGGCAGCAAATATCTCAACTTATTGAAATAAAATTAATGTCTTGGAGGCCTTTACTCCTCTGTCAGAGTCAGTGAGCATTGGCCACTGGGTTTAAAAGTTACTGGGGAGATGTGGGTGCTGGGGCCTTGCTTCTCAAGGAAACATCTCTTTGTGGATCATGATGCCAATGGGCATCCTGAGCAGAGTAGCTAGCAGAAGACTACAGATGGCTCAGGTCAATGTGATCTGGGAAGCTGGGAAGACAAAAAGCCATCTCTGGATGATGGGTGATGTGTGGGAGGCAGCCGCATGGATAGACAGTGACTTTGGGGCAAGGAAGGGCGACTGTTTCTGCTGACTTGCAAGAGCTAAAACGAGCTCTTTGGAGCATATACTTAAAGGAGTGTGATGTTGTTTCTTGTGCTTAGTCAGTGGACTTAGTCAGAAATGGAACCAATCTGTCCTCCGTACCAAAACCCAAACCTGATATATCACAAGGACAAGCCTACAAATATGGTCATTGCTGTCCATCACCTCCCTGTATGAAAGAGATTTACAAGACATATGTGAAAGGAAGATTCTTTCTGAGGGAAAGTTTTTAGACCCGTGGACAAATTTATTGCCCCTTAGGTGACGACTTAAGTCTTAGTCTTGCACCCCAGGAAATCAATGGGGCAGCTTCAGCTCTGGGTAGCGGGGAAGGGGAGGGAGCATTTGCAGGGCAGAAGAGAAGAGCACTAGCAATATGTGCTGCAGGGAGGACTGGGCAGTCTCTTGACTGGCACGTTTACCCATCTGTATTCCTATTTATTAGTCTGTGCCCCCTGCCTTCCTCCTACATGGTGTGTTGTGTGGCCCCAGCTCAATGGTTAAGAAGGACCCTGCAAGGAAAAGCAGGTGGTGAAATTCTGAATTTTGCACTGGCCCTCTTCTCTCATCTTTGCAGGGCTTTTAGCACATTAATTGCATACAATTTATCCAGGCTTACTGCTCATCTCTGGCACCTTTAATAACCCGAGCGATCCATATTGTAAAATTAAAAAGCAATCACCTGTACCAAATAAACAGCAAATGGTCCCAGTGGTGTGCCACATGTCCTTAAGCACTATGTGGATGCCTTTAGCAGCAAAATGAGTAGCACTGTGCTAGGTGTACAGGGGCAGTGATGCTATATCCTATAAGGGCTGTGGGCACTCATATCTGACAGGAACAGCATCAAGAGACTGCTGGAGGCCATTGTACCTTTGTTATTTTGGGACCAGATCCTGATCAGCTCAGGAAGGTGGGAGATCAAAGCACACTTCCAAATTTAGCTTGGGCTCACTTTCAGAGTGTCTTGGGATGAAAATGGCAAATGGGGCTGGCTGGAAAAGAAACATGGCCATGTCTCCATCCAATGGCTAGTGCCACTGAAGCAAGTTGGCATCCCAAAGAAATTCAGCTTTATATGAAATCTGAAATGAGGATATGGTAGAGAGGAAGCTACCTTCCCAAAACTGACCTTTACAGAGGGGCTAAGATATGTCTTCTGCCTCTCTGTGTTGTCCTCTCTTCAGTGTTACGAACAGGTGTTTGTTAATAGTAACAATAAAATAATAACAATAATAATTAGTGTTATTAGCTGTTTTACACTCCCTTGGGAAGGATCCTAGTTGTGCTGATGGGTTGCACAGTGACTCCTATGGGATGGTGTTCAGTTTAGGTCCAACTGGCCATGGCCATCCAGCGAGCTCTCTGGGTGGCTGTTGCAGTCAGCCAGGAGAAGTTGAAACAGGCAAAAGGAAAGAAAATAGACAAATTTCTGCATCCACAGCAGCTGGAGTGAACGTCAAACAGATGGGCTCTTCCACCCCGATTATCCTAACCTCCTAAATATAGAAATATGGGCTTTTTTTTTTTCTCCTTTTCTTCTTCTCTTTTTTTTTTTTTTTTTTTTTTTTTAATAAATTTAAATTACCCGAGGGGGTGGTGTTAGCACACGCTAGGGCAGTGCTAACGAGTGCAAATAGAAGTCATCTGCTGACAGAGTCAGATCACGGCTTGTGCTCACAACTCTTCCCCCTCCCTGCCTGCTCACGCTTTTCCCATGGGAAGTGCAGAGACCAACGGGGGCTGAAGCTGTCATCCTGGTGGGGCTGGGGGGACACGTCTGAGTACATGAGCAGGCTTATTTCAAATCCTGTTTGTGGCTATGCAGACACACAGAGTAAATAAACACCAAGGAAAATGGGTAGGAACGGTGCGTCCTCGCAGACGGTTTGGGTAGATGAGGCAGCAGTACTTCAAGGATGAGTTCACTCCTATTTTTCTGCCCCAAACCCAGTACAAGAGACACCTAGACATACTGGAAAGAGTCCAGTATGCAACCAAGATTATCAAAGGACTGGAGCACCTCTCCTAAGAGGAGAGACTGGGGAAGCTGGGACTGTTCAACATGGAGAAGAGGAGGCTTGAGAGGGATTTTATCAAATACCTGGAGGGAGTGCTTCATTACTGTGTGGGTGATGGAGTCCTGACACAGGTTGCCCAGAGAGGCTGGGGGTCTCCCTCCCTGAAGATCTTCAAAAGCCACCTGGACATGGTCCTGGGCAGACTGCACTAGGTGACCCTGCAGGGGTGTTGGACCAGATGATGTCCAGGGGTGCTCTCCAACCTCAGCCATTCTGTGATTTTGGTTACTATTGCACGAACTGTTCCCTCTGCATTTTTATGTAGCTTGCAGACAGACTGAGGAGACGACTGCTAGCAGCTGGCTGGCTGTGCCTGGATGCTGTTGTCCTTTTTGTCCTGCAGTGGTTGACACCACTAATGCAGCAGGAAGGCAGCCTTCTGTATTATTATTTGACTTCTTTTGCTGTACTGAGGGCTTGGGTAGAGCAATTCTACTAAGGGGGTTTCAAGTGGGGAAACACAGCACTTCACCAATACCATGCTTTCCATTCATCTGTGTTACTCTTATTTTGCTTTTTCTTGTCTTGGGGCTGAATTTCATAACTGTTCCCGAGGTTTTATTCCTTGACTGGCCATGGGAGCAGGAAGCAGGTAAGGGCAGGAGGAGGCACTGCCTGAAGAAGGATTGTGGAGCAGGCATGAGGCCATATTTCTCATCCCTGCCCTCTTGATTACTGGGCCTTGCTCTCCCCACCTCTAGGAGGTAATGACAGTAGCTCACTCCTGAGGATGCTGTCAGGGAAAAACATTATGCCAGTGCTATGCTATTATTACTGCCACAGCCATGGCATAAGATACACAATGAGGATAAAGGTTTGCAGCAGAACTGGCCTGACCTGGGGCCCAACCAAGCAGAACTACAATGTTTTTCCCTTGTCATTATGTACAAGGATCAGTTGTACTCTGTGGATGTATCTACACTGGCATCAGTGCAGATATACCAATAGACCATGAATAAGATTTCAGAGACTCTGCGAAGGGATTCTTTATCTTATGGGCTGCTCTCCATGTAAGGATAGCTCATGGTTTATTAAAGCTCCCAGGGCTCATTTTGCTTGTGTGCTCATGCTCTCCTGCAGAAACCCAAACAGTAGTAACCTTAATCCCTCATGCCAGTGCTGCATGCAAGGTTGGCTTCCACAGCATCTGCATCTTCCTTGGAGGTCTTCCACGCGCAGGAAGGATTGACTGCCATTGGAGGAGGCTGGCTGGGAAACGTGTGGAGTTTCCATTGTGGAAGAAGACCTCTAAAGGGTGGGTTCAACCAACAGCTGTCACAGTGGCAAGGCTGTAGGAAATCCTGCCTTAGGGCAGAAGGATGAAGCTGGTGATATCCTGAGGACTGCTGTGTGGAGAAGTGTTACTCCTGGTCTCTTCAGGGTAGAGTACATTCTCTTGTCACCCTGAGGTCATGTAAATTAGTGTTGCCTGTTCCTTGAAGCACCCAGATATACTATAGATACTGTAGATACTGAGCCGTATAGCAGAAGCAAGTGCATCTGGAGGTTCTCCCTGTAAACAGCATGGGTTTGGCACAGTGGGGGTTATTCCACCCACAGCAAGTCCTGATGGGGCCAAGATCATGTTTGCAAGGCCTCTCTGCATGGCTTTGCCTGTAGAATGCTCCAGGGGAGGGCTTGATAGCCTGGATGCCACACCTGACCTGAGCTGCCTGCCACGCATGCCTTAGGACTCTGGATAAGCTCTCCCAGAACCTGCAAATGAGGGATCCCAGTGTAGAGACACCTAATTATCTCTGAAGGAGACAAGCTTTGGCAGGCTTTAGTTACTCAGATTCATGATAGGATGTATGGCACCTGGCTGGCACAGCGTGGGGTCACTCAAGCATCCCTGCACTGTGCACTTGAGTACGCCTGATGAGCAGCTGAGGGATGCAAGCACACCAGGCTGGCTCTGCACGCTGCTGCTTGGCAGAGCTGCCTTGCTCCAGCTTGCAGCCACTTGATCTGTCTCTAGCAGCAGCTTAGCTAGTCTCCGTTGTGCTGTACAGAGCCAGACCTGCGGTAACCCTGACAGGAACCACCACCGTATTTCTGCACAAGCGGCGTGGTTAATCTGCCACCTGGATGGATCATCTCTGCAGACGATAACAGTATTTTGGGATTTAAAAATAATAATAATAATACTGCAATCAAGGAAGCTGGTTGTGCTGCTTCTTTTTAAGGATGGCTGATAATTTTAGTTATCATTTCATCTTCTCAGTCTCATTCTTAGCATGCAGGGTCAACAAAACCCCTGACCACAACTGTATGGGAGGAAGAAGGGGCAGATGGGACCGGTTGGAGACTGGGACTCAATGTGTGTAAATGCTGATGAGAGAGGTCACAGAAACAAAGGAAAAGCACTGAGGTGGTCAGGGAGCTCTGGAAATTTTCTAGTCCAACCCCTGTTCAAGTGAGGACAGCCAGAGCAAGCTGCCCAGGACTTGAGGCTTGGAGGAGATGGGTAGGATGAGTCTGGGACTGGCTGGTGTAAGCAGACCACCACCCCATCCAGGAGGAGCTGGAAAAATACAAGGATTTGTTTATGAAGGGTGTGGGGTGCTACAGCACTGAGCACCCTAAGAAAGCCAAAAGGGATTTGATGATTCTGTCTTCTGGCTGGGGTTTGAAGGTATGTCCCAAATCAAAGATGCAGTCACCCATTTAGTGTCAAGTCAGTGAAACACGTGTTTAAATATCTGCTCAGTGTCTGTCTGTCCTGGAGCTTGAAAGAAGCAATGAAAAAAAAAAAAAAGTATTTGATTTTTATTTTTATTGCATCTTCAGCTCTATTTTAGCAGTGCCAGTGGATACGGCATCTGGTACTCTTGCTTTTCTGGCACATCTGGGCTAAATAACTGACCTGTGTTGATGTCTGCATACTCAACAGTGTGCCTTTAAACCACCTCAGCAAAGGTAGGAACTAGCACAACAGGGGTTAGAAAGGAGATGAATTAACATATCAATAATGTAATGACCATTATTAGTTGTTATGTTAGTAACAATAAATAGCAATTAATTTTAAAAATCCTGAAAGTTTAAACCTCTGCAAAGCAGACTGCATCTTTCATCTGTTTTCTGCAGAAATATTATATTACTGAAATTTATTCTGTCTGTTTTATGCCAAGTACTCACTGGTCAGGTGGTCATTCATTGTCTGGTTGAGGCTTGCTGGTGCTCCAGTTAACAGGAGAAGAGGTTTGGTGCAGGTACCATCCAGCAAAACATGTCACTTTTCAGGACTGCTGCGGTACAAGCGTTTCATCATAGTCACTGGCAGTATGGGAAGAGTCTGTTCCCTGCTTCAGGATGAAAAATGGGAAGGAGAAGGAGAGAGAGCACTCTAGGGTAAAGAAAATGGCTTCAAGTGATACTGAGAATATGGGGAGATGGGTGGGTGCGAAAGGGATAGGCGCTGAATTCTCCAGGAGCAGCACATGATGGGCAGCATGTGTTTATTACCCAAGTGGAGGAATCTCACCTGGGGTCTCCAGCAACAAGGCTGGCCAAAAACAGACAGTGGAAGAGTTCACGAGTAATGTGTTATCAGCACTTCTAGTCTCTGTCCCCAGCATATGGGCAAGACAAGCCACCGAAGGAGGTGGGGAAGCGGCTTTCCTTGGCAGTGACCAAGAGACACTCTTTGGGCATTAACACTCTTCTCTGCTTTTGTTTTTATTCAGAAGAGTGGAAGCTAAAGCCAAAATGGTCTCTTGCCCAGGTGTGATCTGTATTCCCTGGAAGCTCTCTAATCCATATTTTTGCAAGGCCAGACAGCAGGGCTCCTGACAGTTCAATTAGGCCAAATACCCCACACTTTTTTGGGAGGTTGACCAAAGCTCCCAGATGTGGTCCCAAAGCAGGTGCTAAAGATATTCGGTCCTGATTAAGATGATACCTAGAGCCCCTAGAGGGATCGAGGTACTTTTCCTTACACCCTCGAAAATGTGGAAGGATTGGTGTGAATCACATGGAAATGACTCCTATTCCCTGTAGGTCCCTGACCTACAGTTGCTTAGCAGACTTTTGTACATAAGACCTTATTCAGGCTGTCCTTGCCTGCCTTGTTGCTCATATGTCCTTGAACAGACAGGTTCAGCTGTGTGAGTATGTGGGAGATGGCCGCTCACTTCATGGGCATTCCTGGGAGCAAGCAAGACAAATTTTTGTTTAGCTTTCACAGTCTGTTTCTCTCTGATTATGTCAAGACCTAGCGCCCTGTGATCAAGGTTATCAGTCACAGCCAACTGCTGGTGCAAGCAGTCTCTCTCAGAGGGACTTTTTTTCCCCCTTAAATCATTCAGCAAGGGATCAGGAGTAAAGAGTGAATCATTTTCAAATCAATTGTGAATGGAGAGTAAATAATTTTTAAAACCATGCATTGTGAAGGAATCACAAACAGTATAAAGGCTAAAACAGGCACCAGGCATTGTCTGGAGAGTCACCTTCTCCTACAGAAATCTGTGGCAACAGGAGTGCATCCTCCCTTAGTTGCCTTCCAGTCTCGATGTGTTTTAGCTGTATGGGGGTCACTGTTGAAAGCATGAGGGGCATGAGTGCTGTGAGGGACCCACAAACAGTGGCTCTTAATGCGTGGAGACGATACACATCTGGAGAGAGGCTTCATGGCCCTGCAGAACACATTAATCTTTCCCAAAGTGGAAGTAGAGCTTTTTAATTAAAACAGCCTCCTTCTCACTTCGATGAGCCTTGGGAAGATGTATTTCTGTTGTGTCTGCGTGTGGCACTTTCTGCTTTATCTTTGTGGTTTAGAGAAAGACTTTCTTACATCTGGGGAAGAAAATTTCTTCCCGTTGTCTATTAGGCAGTTAAGAAACAGAGGCAATAGGATGTGTTGGATGCAATTACTTTCTAAAATGAAGGGTGAAGGTATGCAGGGGACACATGCATGTGGTGGTTTCATTGTGCCTTTCATTCTTACTTTTTACTTGTCCCTTTTGAATATCTTTCCTGCGGATGGCATGAGGGACTCCTGACAATCCCAATTAAAGAGCAGAGTGCAGAGTGCAAGCTTTTTGCTTATTTTATTTTATTTTATTTTATTTTATTTTATTTTATTTTATTTTATTTTATTTTATTTTATTTTATTTTATTTTTGTGGTCTGTGATCTTGTCCTGCAATAATGGAACTTTGGAGTAACTCCCAGCAAATTACTCTGAAACTACCTCCCTGTTATCCCATTACCAACACCAAAGATGAATAACCCCCCCCCCGGGGGGGGGTTTTTTTTATTTTTTTTTCTGAGAAAGGAATGTGCAAACTAAAGGTCATTTTTAGGTTCTGTCTTTTCCCAGGTTCCTGCACAGAGAAAGTGCGTGTCAAAGGGCTATTTAGTGTAGGCTCTTTTAAGAGGAATTTGAGTCTCTCGCCTGAGTCCCTGGAAATACAGAGCTGCGTTTTACTTCTCGTGTGGGTTCCTGGCCCTATTGCGCCCTGTGCATGGTCTGGTGGTCACCTCAAGACATGGAGACTGGGGAAAGGTGTTTTGCCCATCCAACAAAGATTGCTCCAGGACAAAGACTAGAATGAGGAGAGAGATCTGAACTTCAGTAGTTGGGCTCCGTAGGACAGCTGCCATCTCCTGGGCCATTGGGTGAGTACCTAGAATTAATTTAGACTGATGGCACCACAGGGTATCACAAGCACAGCTGTGAAATTAAAGCCACAGGTCGGCTTGCAGAATTTCCTGTGATTGAAGTCATAATGTCTCCTCTTAATTAATTTAATTCAGGTTTAATTTATTGAGGGTTTGTCTTGATTTATTCCTTTGCTGTATTGCTTGCTTAGTTGGCTTGTGTGAAGAGCCACTGTGCTTACTTTCAGCCTGGAAAGGCATGCTAGCATCAGTAATCTGTGCTAGATCATTACATGAGATTTCCCCCATCCTCTCCTCTTGTTCCGCCCCAACACAGGGAAAAAAAAAAGAAAAAAAAAAAAAAGTGAGAAATAAGGGATGGATTCACAGGTTCTGCTGTTTGAAGAAGAGAGAGAGTTTTTTTTAGGACTTGAAAACAATTAGTGTTGCACAGGGTTATCAACACGTCTCTGCTCCAGGCCTGTTACATGCCATTGAGAGCAGCTCTGAGGAGAAGGATCTGGGGGTGTTGATGAGAAGCTCAACGTGAGCCAGCAATGTGCACTTGCAGCCCAGAAAACCAACTGTATCCTGGGCTACATCAAAAGCAGCGTGGGCAGCTCGTTGAGGGACCTGATGTCCCCCTCTGCTCTGCTTTCGTGAGACCCCACCTGGAGCACTGCATCCAGGTCTGGGCCCCCAACAAAAGAAAGACATGGAGCTGTTGGAGCAAGTGCGGAGGAGGCCATGAGGAAGATCAGAGGGCTGGAACACCTATTCTATGAGGACAGGCTGAAAGGGTTGGGGTTGTTCAGCCTGGGGGACAGAAGGCTCTGGGAGAGGGGGCCTATAGGAAAGCTGGGGAGGGGCTTTGTGTCAGGGATTGTAGGGATAAGACAAGGGGGAATGGCTTTAAACTTTTTTTTAGTTTAAAAACTTTTAAAAAAAAACTTTAAAAACTTTTTTTTTTTTTTTTAAAGTAGGTTTAGATTAGACATTAAGTAGAAGTTCTTTGCGATGAGGATGATGAGGGACTGGCACAGGCTGCCCAGAGAAGCTGTGGATGTCCCGTCCCTGGAGATGTTCAAGGCCAGGCTGGATGGGGCTTTGGGCAACCTGGTCTGGTGGGGGGTGTCCCTGCCCATGGTAGGGGGATAGAACTGGATAGGCTTTAAGGTCCCTTTCAACCTGAGCCATTCTATGACTCTATGGGCCTTACTTCCAGGGGCTGTTATTTCTCCATGTGTATTGTGGGCCATGTTTGAGTTTAAGATCTGCTTTTGGGATCTGTGATGAGTTCCATGAGTATGTTAGATGCCCAGCAATACTGAATACACTTCTTACAGGGCTGGACAGCCAGGTGATGTCCATAGTTACTGAATTGGCTTCTCATGGGACAGGGTGGCCAAGAATTTAGGCCTGGAGCCTCCCCCTCCCTAGATTCCCTTTATCCCCACAAAGCGGTTTCCTGGCTGCCCCATTCCAGCATTGCACCACTTGTGCAATGTGCTTGCTGAAGCATGTCCCTTCCTCCTCCTCCTCTGTCCCCCTCTTCCTTATCCTTCTCCCCCTCTGAGGTCTCCAATTGCCCTTCTTGTCGGGACTGAGCCCACGCTCCTCCTCGCTGGGTGCAAGGCCCCATTTCCATTTCAATAGCCTTCAGCGGAGGCTTCCCCACAGCCCCAGCCACGAACAAGGCGCCCACTGTTTGCAGACGGGATGTTCAGCCAGCCCTGACGTCCCGGCTGCCCTCAATGGCACTTTGTCAGCCCCTCTGCCAAAAAAATGGGGCGCCGGGGGGCTCACAGGGGACTGAGGCTGAGTTTCTGGCGGTCAGGCTCCAGGCTCTGGGCAGCACGCCACTCATTTTAAGCAGCCCCAGCCTGTCTGTGCCTGGGGCTTTGTGCTGTAGCCCAGGCTCCTGTAGCTCGCAGCTGGTTTCTGTGCGGCACGTCAGCCCCTCTCAGCATGCTCCCCTGCCTCGGATAGTGTGCGGTCTTCAAGCCGCCAAGTGTGCAGGGATGCTGCCCTGGGTCTGAAGGAGGAACTGCTCTTGTTTCCCTTCTCCCCTTCATTTTCATGATTTCCCAAGTTTTTGCTCCCTCTCACTCCGTGTCACATTCCTCCTTCATCTTTGCCAGACTTTCTGCACCTCTTTTTCCTCTTCTCTTTTCAGCCGGGTATACTTTGCTAGTCCTTTTTCTCAGCTCCGTGCCCCTCACTGGGATTTGTCATTTCCGAGGTAATACAAAGGGAGGGATAAGTAGAACTGGAGTGGCAGCAATGGGTGGGAGGTGAGATGGGGTCTTTTGCCAAGGGTTTGGGTGATGCCTGGGTGCATGCACGGGGGCGGATATAGATTGTGCTGAGGGTTCCTGCCTCCTGAATTCACACCGATGCCTTGGGTCAGTGGCAGAGGTGTGCCACATTCCTGACACTATTTTTTACTCTACGGGTAGAAGGAAAACAGTGTTACATTGGTGACATTTAAATTCGGCAAAGCAGGCACAGAACGGGCAGCAGCAGAACAGGCTTCCCTCTCTGCTGCTGCAGGAGGAGCCAGCTGGAGCACGGGGATGGTGACAAGGCCAGGCAGACCCGTGCCAAGGCTGGCAGCAGCCAAAGCCTGCTGAAACCGGACACAATGTGTTAAATCACTAGTGCACAGGGGATGAGGAGGAGAAACCTTCCTCTTCTGTCAGTATGGGTAAAGTGCTGATAAGGAAATGTAAAGCTCGCTGCTGGTCACTTCTTAAAGTTTAGTTTAACTGCACCTCTTCTTCTCTCTCTTTTATTTATTTATATATTCTTTACTCAATACTTTTTTTATTTCCCGGAGCTCTTGCAGTCCTGTTCTCCTCTATCTAGTGGCGACATCAACTCAAGTGAACTATACCTCTCTGCAGCAGACAAGACCTCCTGGTGGAGAAAGCGTGGGGACCTGGATGCCTTGCCTTCACCCCTTTTGTTTCCACCACCAGCAACAGAGAAGGTCTCTGGTGGTGGGAGCAGAGGGGGTGAAGACTCTAGGTGGGAGGGTGGCCCCAAAGACAGTATGGGGCTTGTGCAGGTCGGTGGTGAAGGCCCAGAGCAGACTGGTGATCATTCCTCTACTGCCTACAGAAGCACTGGAGATCCCTGGGCTCTGGGGTTTGGTGCACTCACTGCCAACCTTTGGTTACCCTGATGCTCATGCTGTGGAATCAGTCCTGGGGGGTAGGACCAACTGCTGTGGTTGCCTGTCCATACCAGTGCCCAAGGCCATGGCCTCTTGAGGTCAACGGGAGATGGTGGTTTGGTGCTGGCAGCCTCTGGTTCTCCCCCATGAAGCTAACCTGACCATCAGATGGAGGAGGGAAGGAGTGGGGAAGAAACCCAGCACAGCATGTTGTGTGGCAACCTTTCCTGATGTCATAGCTGCTCCATCTCTTGAGCACCTTTAAGCACATTCAGATCCTGGCCAGCTGGGGCTGCTGCCTGCCAGGTGAGTGCACCACAATACACTAAAGATCAGTTGTGTCTTCCTCTTCCTGCAAATTTCTTTGCTGGGTCTTCCTCTTCCTGAAGTAAATAAATAAATAAATAATGGTTTTCTGTGGAGGTTTTATCCACGCTTTTGTGAGCAATCTGGCAAGGAGTGGCTTGCAGATGGGTAAAAGGGCAGAAGGGAGAGTAAGGAAGAGATCTGTAGAGATACAGAGGTTCATAGCTCCTAGCTGCTATCTTGGCATCCAGGTGATTTTATCAGCAAACAGACACAGAAATATTCCTGGCACCTGACTATAAACAATTTGTGGAGAATTTGAGCAAGTTGTTGGCAGTACCCGGGAGACGTACCAAGTCACCTTCCCAGCCTGGTGGCATAGCTGCAGGATGTTTTCTCTTCTTGCTAGCAGACCTCTGTCTGCCCCTACCAGAGCTGGAAATCTCATTACTCCCAATTTTCATACACCCATGACTAACTGAAAGGCTTTATTACTGGGATGGCATCTCCCAGTATGTTTCCAGCCTAGGGGAGGGGATTTCCAGTTGTTTATCTGGCAACATTTTATGTATGTGTGTCTTTATGATGGAGTGGTATCACTGTGTTCTGAAAAGAAGAAGGTGCTATGGAGTTGTGAAGAATGGTGGCTTTATTATGGTCTTTTGGGAGGGGTTATTTGTCACACGAAAGGGTCAACATTAAAGTATGTGGAAAACCAGAGTCATACTTCCTTTATGAGAAGAGCCCTTTTTGCCACAAGGAAGACAAAAGGAATAGAAAGCAAGCTGAATTAAAAATGTTCACAACGCAGTGTTTTAGGAAAACACTCAAATGACACTTTGAGGAAGCTGAGTACTCAGTGCTCTTCGAGGCCATAAAAGCTGGTGCACTACTGTGCTGAACACTTCACTGGAGCTATGATAGCTGTGGACATGTCTAGGGAGTGCAATGGATGCTCAGAGCCCTGCAGGATCTACCCCTCTATTAACATTACCTAGTGATGAAACACAGGGGCCCAGAGGAAAATGAGTTGCTGAATCCCACTGGAATTCTTAGGCTCCTGGGATGATTTTCAGTATGAAATCTTTTGGCAAGTTTTACCACAACCAAGAGATTTTCTGTAAAATGCATCTATGGAGTGGATAAACTGCAGGAGGGAACCTTCTTACAAGATCTGTTTTTTAGACCCTGCACTCCCTCTTACAGTCTATGCCAATGAGGCTTGTTTAAGCTGGGCAGCTCCAGCTATACATAACTGGTAATACATGACTGAGCCATGACAATGGCAGAAGTTGTGGGAAATAAAAATATGGATGCTTTTGGGTCTGTAACATTAATGTCTCGGATGAATAGGTTTCTAAATTGTGACATTTGGGAAATGTTATTTTGTCTTTATTGCACTTGGAGAAGATTGCATTTTCAGTATGAATATTTCTTTGAGTTTTCTCCAACAACCATTTTGCTGGATGTTGGGCATGCAAAATGCTGAGATAATGTTACTATGAAAACCTCCAGCATTTAATTTCCAGATTAGGAGTGCTTAGCTGTGAGATTGCGATGACAGTTCAGCTTGTTGCATTTCAGTTTCATTAATCAATCTGCATGTGGTTATCACCTGGATGACTCACAATTAAGCAAAAGGAAATACAGTAGTCACCTGAAAAAACAAACAAACCACACCAACAACAGGAGCTCTAAATACTGAATAAAAACCCTCTAAACCCAGCTATAAATATGGTCCTGGAAGCAGTTCAGTGTTTTCTCTGAAAGCTGCAGTTTGCATTCTCAAGACTGAGAATGCACTACCCCTGCTGGAAAGGAAGCATCCCTACACTGGCATCTCCATGTAATTCAGCAGGACACGTTCACTAAACAGGGAACCCTTCCCAAGAAGAGCAGACTCTTCAGCTGCAGAATGATACTTGGGCAGGTGAACTTAAGTTATTTTTTATTATTATTTTTTATTTTTTCCCTCTATTTTTATATTTATGACACTAGCATCTAACTCATTTTCCCCCTGTTGTTAGGGGTTTGGTTAGGGTGTAAGCATGCCCCTTGTTTTAGATCTGGTTAAGTTTGTCTGAACAGCCTGGGAAAGAGAGGCAGATCCTCACTGGCATGGCAGCATGGCAAAGGTACTTATATTTACGTCAGCATCTGCATGGGCTGGCTCCTGGCTCGTGCTGCCTTCTGGCCCTTCCCAGTGCTCATCAGCAGGGTACATTATTCTGGTCGAAGCCATTTCCCTCCTCGTGGCACCATCCTGTCTCTTGCAGAGAGAATGCTGTGGCAGCGGCCACTGCTGCAGCTCAGAGAACCAGGGCTGCACAATTAATAGCAGCAAGCTGCAAAGAGAATATCACAGTAGCAGAGAGGGCATGCTTACTGTGCCATATGGTGGATGTCGTTCAAGCTTGGTGTGAAGGGGCAGGAACTGCAGGGTTTGGGGCAGGGACTGAGCCATCCTGTTCCTGAAGACCTGCAATGGCTTAGTAAATGAAAGTCTTGCTTGAGCCTGGCCACAGGATACACTGCCAGAACTGTGCAGGATCTCCAGAGACATGAGTGCTCTGGCAGAGCATCCTTGGGGTGTGGGACTTGGTTTGGGCAGCATGCATGTGCTGGTGCTCCTGTGTATGTGTGTTGTGTGCCTGCTGTCCTACTGGAACAGGCTGCCTTTAATGGTGCATCGGGGAATGTGGTGTTGGAAGGGCTGCTTTGATGCTATGAGTGGGCTTCACGTTGTCCTCCAAGCCCACATTAAAAGACTGAGGTTTTTGTCATCTCTGCTTTTATAGTGGTTCATGGACAAAGCAACCAGGATGCTACAGAGCACAACATTGGCTGAGACCATTCTCAGGAAATGTTTTCATGTTTTTTTGCTGGGTTATCCTTCAAGAGGGCTTAAACTTGAGCGATGAAGCAGGAAACAGATCCCCAAAAATGCCAGCCTCAAAAACAGTAGTGATTGGAAGAAAGAGTGTGCAGAAAGTTGCATTTTGTTGGGAAGGGGCTGGGCTGCTTTATGCTGTGCCTGAAGGCTGAGCAAGCAGCTGGTGAATGAAATCACATGCATGCACATGTGTACATACATGCTCTAACACAGAGTGCCACATTTCGCATAGCAGTGTAGTAGCATGGCCTCTGTATATGAAAGATCATACTGGTACTCAAGGGGCATCGCCCAGGGAGAGCCGTACTTTCAGGGATTGCACAGGAGAAAATCATTGATATGTGTTCTTGGAAGACCAAAAAGGTTGCAGAAACAGAACTGACTGTGCCGTTTAGGCTTCTTTTTTACATTTTTATTTATTAAAATGCTCTAGATGTAGAAGAGCTCTGCTCATTATTTATAAGTGTTGCTACCGCCTTGAAATGAAATCTGCAGGCACTTTGATAAATGTGGTGAAAGCTTGTCTGGTGTCACTACCACTTCTCTAAAGTGCCTCCTGCATCCTCTGCTGAATTGCTGTTTCATCAGTTTGGACAGCAGCATTCCTCCGTGAATTGCAGCAAAATTCTGGTTGCATCATCCCATGCTAGTAGAAACAGAGCAGGGGGGAGCGAGCACCAAGCATGTCCTGTAAGTGCTAGGCAGAGCAGGGTCACAGCAAAGGAGAAAGCTCCACACAGTGCTCCATCCCTGGACTTTGGTGGGACGAAGGCTTCTTTTCAGTATCGCTGTGTGCACACTTTTCTTTTGCCCTGTGCTGACAGCTAGGAATGGCATTCCTGTTTGACTCTGCTGTGCCAGAAATGAAATCGTTCCAGCATCACCACCTCCCTCCCATCATCCCAAGGCTCGTGGTGGGGACAGGCAACTGATGGGCTGTGTGCAGAAAGTACTCAAAGGGCTTAAAGGATGCAGCTCCTTGGGATCAGAGAGGACTAAAGGGTTGCCATTGAAACATCTGGTGACCAAAGCACCAAGGGAGAAAGTTTGGTTTTAAAATAAAAAATAGATTAAAAAATAAGTAAAAGTCTTGTCTTCTCCTTTGGGCAGAGGCAGATGCTCTGAGATGATCTTGCTAATGGCGAGGCGCACTTGTACTGAAGCAGGTGTCCATCAGGATGATGAGACAATGGAGAGCTTGTCCTGTGGCAGCAGGTTAGGGAGCTTGGACAACTTTGCCTGGGTAAAAAGGCAGGGAGAGTATGAGAGTGCTCTGTAAATATGTCAGTGGGTAAGCAGTGTGATGGTGTAAGGGTTTTTTGATTCTAGGGGAAGGTGCTGGCAGAAGAACAGGCTCAGTTGTAATCATTTCATCTGGGAATTAAAGCGAAATCTCAAGCCCTTAGGTCAAGGAAATTTGGGAGCAGGCTTCCAAGCAGAGTAATGGGAGGAAAACACCCCTGCAGTCTTTGATAATTGTCTTGATCTGTCTGTGAAAGGGATTATATGATGCAGACAGACTCTGTGTCCTAGCAGATCCCATCCCATGCTGCTTCCCACGTTCCCAATTCCACATTAACGAAGCAGGCTTTGTGCATTTGAGATGTGCCCATATAAAGCATCACAGATGAAACTTCTAAGTGGTTTGTAACTTCAAGCTCATTTCTTGAGTTTCCTTTTCCTGTCTAATGGCTCCTTTCAGGGTGTCCTTTTCACCCGAATACGCCGCAGCAGCACTTCAAAAGGTGCCCAGGCTCCCCCCCTCCCCAAGCCATCTCACTTTTGTGCAAGCTGTTTCCACCAACAAACAGCACTTCAGCACTTTCGGGGGCTGAAAGCTATTTGCCAGCTAAGAGGGCAAGGGTACAGAGCTATTTTCAGTGCTGTGACACACCTCAGCCGATCGGATTGTGCCCGGCAATCCTATTTGGCGAGGACGGGGTCGTGTCACCTGAAATAGTTCCTGCTCTTTGCCTCCACCTCTGGCTCTGGTGCCTGCTCTGTGGCTGGGTTGTAGTGCCTGGGCTCTGACACCTGACTGTTTATAATCAGAAAGGACTGTTTAGCCCAAACGGTGTGTTTTGAACAGGATTTGAGGCTCTCTGTTTTTTCTTGGTGCTGTTACTACACAGTGCCCTTGCAGGATCCTTCTTTAGCCCAGCAGCACTGAAGTGGCATGCTTTGCTTCACTCCTATAGCTTTGCACCTCGTGGGCCAGTTTCAGCCCTGTTTGAAAGACGTCAGGGATTCCTTGAGTATTTGGAGGGGAGGAACAGGTGGTGTAAAGTTTCAGATCTCTCTCTGAGCTAGTAAAGACCACAAAGCAGGAATGTCACTGTGTTTTAGTTACTAGTTACAGCTCAGCTCACTGGCTGCAGGCTAATCCCCTGGGCATCCCTGGTGGCAATGAGAGATGCTCTGTTCTTCTTCCAGGGGTAAGATGAGATCCTGCCTCTGGCCACTACCTTGGGTCCCCCAGGCATTGCTCAGCCCCGTCGTGGGCTGATGCTGCTTCTGATCTGTGCCTGTGCTTAAGGCAGCTATCCCATCATTTCAAGGCATAACACGTTGCACAGGAGGGGCACGTTCTCTGGAGGAGCAGGAATTGCAGGAAGGCTGTCTGAGGATAAGGTGCTCTCTGGTATGAAAGACTTCTGTGTTTGCCTGGCTATACCATAAGCTGGAGTCACTAAAACCATTGTCAGCTTGGGCACGGGACTTTTGCTGCCTGTGTGCTTGACTGGGCTGATGCTGTGTCTCGATGCTGTTTGTGGTGAGCCTTTGTTTTGAAATATAGCAAAACAGCTGGCAAGCATTGCCAGAAGCCAGTGCTTGTGGGACTTTGCATTGCTTTAGCTTGTCATCACGGGGCACTGCAGATGCTGAGTTAAGCCTGGTGACAAAGACAGGGCCTAGGTCAAGCATGTTCACTGCCCATTGGCTTGGCCACCATGGTTTCCTCCTTGCTGGCCCCTCTGGCCTGTGGAGCAGCAGCTGCTACATGTGAGCAAAGCACTTTTCCTGCTACACCAACATCCAATGCTGCAAAATTAGACCGGAGTTTCTCTTTCCCCCCTCCACCCCACTGTCCTTGTTCCTCTGTGCCGTGGTGGGGATGGTGAGAGCTCTCCCGGAGACGTACATTAGTGGCACGTGATTTATTGTGGTTTCCTTTTCCTGTCTTCTCACTAAGTAAAACCTTCTTGTTCCATTGTTGGCAACAGGAGGAGTATTGGATTTGGATCCAGCACGAAGATGAGTGGCCAGTATAAATCCTAGGCAGGTTTTTGGAATAAGCAGTACCCGCAATTCATCTCACTGTGACATTTGCACTAGGTGTCTTGGAAACCAGAGCCACAGTTAAATGAAAGCCAGCACCAACTGGAGATGAAAGGATTTCCCAGCCTAGGTGCTGGGATCCCTGGAGGGATTTCCTCCTGGGCTTTCAGTCTCAGTTTACCTGGCCGTGACACATAACCTCACCCTTTCTTGCACATGGTTTGATCTCATGTTTCAGACTGCCTGTTGGTCAGCTGCAGGGTCAGGAGGGCATTTCTCCCTCTGAGCAGGGCAGCATCATCTGCTGTAATCTTTTTTTTTTTTTTTTTATTATTATTATTATTATTTTATTTTATTTTTTTTTATTTCCTCTCCTCTGTACTTTGGAGCAAGCTCCATTCACATTTCTGGGCATTTTTGCCTTGTGAATTGCTCCCTATGGTGAAGACTCACAGCAGAGCCTTGAAGGGCATTTATGGCACTCTCCATCTGCTCTCTTCTGTCCCTGGGCACTCTGCAGTTACAGGTTTGGGTCTTTCCCTGTTAGAGGAACAAGGCATCGAGGAGAGGGTGAAGTGACTTTTCTGAGACTTTTCATTGCCAGCCTGCCAGTGATTGCATGGTGCTGGATTTGGCGACCCTGGTGGTCCCTTTTGGTCCTTCCTCCCTAGTGATGGGATGCAATTCATCTGAGGATAGTTTGGGTGCAGGTGGTCTGTGGTGAGGATCAGACTGCCCTGAGGACTGCTATGATGCTTCTCTGCCTGCTGCTCCTTGTGCAGCCCCAGCACTGCTCCTACTTGAGTCTTTTTGTTCACCTTGTTTATTTCTGAATTACAGCAGCCAGGGAATAAAAAATAAATAAATTTATCAATAATCTGGGTTAAGAGACAAGCCTCCAGGGTGACAGAGGCAGCTGAAAGGCAAGCATTGCATGCCTTTTGCTCAGAGCCAACGATGGGGCAGCAGGGAGGGGACACGTCAAGTGTGGATGCATGGGTGAGAGAGGGAATAAAAAGATCTGGTTAAATAGATCCTTCCTATCTGTACTTCAAATATAATGTTCTTAAAAGTATCAACCACAAGAAAACAGCAATCCCCTTATGAAATATGCAGGGAGGCTTGTGCCAGGGAAAGGTAGCAGCCCAGCTTTTTGTGGCTAGCACTGCCACAGACCTGGGTGACAGAGGGTTTTGGTGGTTCTCCCTGGATGTGGTAGAATTGTGCCCCCATGGGTGACCCTCCAAAGCAGGGGGTGTTTTGAGTCTTCAGCCAGGAGCTCCCTGTTGCCCCTGGTACGGTGCACGGGTGTCGCGGCCACCACGTGCCACTGCCCGTGTCACTCTGACATGCATGGTGGCCATCTGAAAACAAGGGGAAAAAATGGCTTTTTGTTTCCCAGCTGAAATAGATCTGGCATGGTGCAGGCACCACCTCTGTGAATGGAACTATTGTGTGCAGCCCCACGATAACCAGTGCCCTTGTGCTCATCCCCGTTGTGCTGCTGGTGGCCTCTCAGCCGGCTGCTCTCCGGAGCCAGAGGTCGAGGTGGCAAATGACAGCAATGCTCTGCAAACAGCCAGGCAGCTGCCAGGACCACTGCATGTGTTGGGCCATCACGGGAGGGTGGTTGGTGTGTCAAGGTTCTGGTTCAAGCCTTCTGCTGGAGCTGCTGATGCCTTTTCCACACCACAGCAGGTCACGCAGGTTCTCATCTGCTCTAATTAGTGCTCCTGGCAGTGATGACAAGCAGCCCACAGAAGTGTGAATCTAGCTTAAGGAGGAAAAAAAAAATAAAAAAGAAAGCCTTCTAATCTGATCATTACACTCAGGCCAAGGGATCGGCAAAATGATCAAGAGAAACAACTTCTGGCTACTAGATTGTGTGTCCCCATCCAGGCCACGTGCTGCGGGTAGCTATTAATGACTGCACCACAGTGAACATCAATCTTGTAACGAGCTTGGATAATACCCACTGGTGAATTAACAAGGACTGCCGATATCTAAGTGCTTTTCAGCCTTGTGTTGCCAGGAATAAGTCTCAATTCTGGGGGGCCAGCGTCTCTCCTCAATCTGAGTTTAATTCCCTCCCATCTGCTGTCTGCACTTCCCACTGATCCTTGCCCAAGTAGTGCACAGAGTGGGTTTTGGGGGGAGCGGGGAGATGCTGGGCTCTCAGTAGGTTGTAATTTCCCTCAGTGGAGGAACCAGGGGGGTCCAGGGTCCCAGAAAGATGCTGATGGAGGTGCCTGAGATGCTGGAAGGGACCAAAAAGAAGTGCCTGAGATGCTGACTGCATCCCTCCCCTCCACACGTTTGTGGCAGGCAGGAGTGACCCCTTGCCCCAAAGGGGCTTGTCCCCCAAAAAAAGACAATCAGGGGGATTTTATTCTTGCCTCTCTCCCACCACCCATCTCCCTGTCCTCTGCTGCTGTCTCTGTGCCCCAATGTGTGCAACCAGGCAGGGCCCCCATGGAAACATCCCAGGAACCCCTGCAGTGGTGTCTCTGTTGTGGAATAAAACAGCCAGAGCTGGTGCCGTCCAGAGCACGGGACAAAAGCGACCTAGTTCCCACCATTGCTGGGAATAATAGGAATAATTACCTCATTATTCCCACAGCCTCCACAGCTCCCGGAGAAAGAGTAACTGGTGTGCAACAATGCCTCTGTTGTACACAATGCCCGCAGCACGTTCCATTGAAGCAGAAGATGGAGGTACAAAGCACTCCAACTCTGGGTTTGGTCCACTGAGTTTTGTTTGTGTGTTTCTTTTTTTTTTTTTTTTTTTTTTTTTAGGTGGGGGTGTTTTATGGGCTCTGTAGAGTTTTATTTATTTATGCATGCACATGCTTGGAGCTGTGCAAGAAGCCTGTGCCATCCCAATCCCAGATGGGACTGACAAGGTCAGGGAGCGGGCAGAAAGGGGAACCTGTGCTCTGGCCGTGCCGGTGCAAAATTATGGGGTACCACTTCTTCCTCCCCATATTGGATCTGAAAAAATTACACGTTCATCTGTAGATCTTAAATATGTTCCTGAGAGGGGACATCCTTGTTTGGCAGCGGATGAGACTATGGGGTAGGAAAGGGATGGGTTTTGCCAAGGTCTGTGCAGCCTGGAGTGAGCCAAGTGCTGTGACTCAGGTTTGTTCACTTTGCCTTATTTTAAAGGTGTCCCAGAAAAAGAAAAATGCACTGCCATTAGAAGCAGAGATGTTCCTTTTGTCACACTTCTGCTCATTTCACTGATCCATTGCAGGTTTGCAGAGGTTGCTGTGCTGCTCCTGATGATTGTGCCATTATCCAGAGGTGTCTGAAATCCCTCAGAGTAGGTTTTGGCTTTGTATCTTACCTTTTTTTCTGTTTGTTCTTAACGTGAGAAACATCAGGACGTTGTGTCACAGGCTTTGCTGGAGGGCTTCCGGGAAGACTGGAAAGGTGTACCATGAAGGCTCTTCATCCTCATCTGAAAATTGCATTGGCTTGCTGAAAAAGAAGTTTTCTCACGAACACTTGTCAGGCAACTTCTTTAAGTAACTTAACATAAACCAGAGAGTAAGTTTTCAATGGTTCTCCCAGTGTCTTGGCTCAGGCTTCAGTTTTGTTCCTTGTGACGTTGCTGTTTTATGAGCTCACTCGTGATGCCTTTGGCAAAAATCAGAGATCTTTGATCAGAGCAGAGACCTAATATTTCCAATATGACTAAAAAAGCAGATTTAAAGAACCTGTACGCTCATAAATTTTCACCTAAGCCCCAAACCATTGCAAACTCCTAAAAATGAAAGCCTCAAGCAAAGCATTCCTCTCTCACAGCCCTGCAGGGAGCAAGGCCAGTGTGGGGTGGCCCGTGGTGGTCACCCTTCTCCAGGTGCTGCTGGGTGAGGGCAGGGCAAGCAGAAACCTGGGGCATCCCTGATGATCAGGGGCTCGTGCAGAGGGTGGAGCTCTCTGAAATCCCAGCCACCACCTCAGGAAGCGCAGGCTGCAGCCAAGCAATAAGATTTATCTGCCTTTGTGCCGCCATCTGTCTCCTCTAACTTGCTGTAATCCCTCGGATGCTGGATTAGAAATTATCACTGGGCAGGGCTGGACAGAAGCCAAAGCAGGGCTCCTCCTTCAAGTGGCCTGGGAGAGGAGAGCATCACTGAAATGTGAGCATCCTGTGGCGGTAGAGCTGGATTTCTGCTTTGTGTCTTGGCATCTTCTTCCTGTGCCTGGCTGGGGTGTAGAGGAAGGCACCTGGGGCAGGGTAGGACCAGCACAGGGAGCACAAATGCTTGTTTCTCCTCCGGCCTCATCTTGCCAAGCAAGATGCTCCATGCTGGTGTGCAGGTGGAAGAAGATCTGGGCCCTGCCATTGCTTGTTATCAGTCTGACTCCCTGGAAGTGAAGAAGGAGTTGATCTTTTCTGTGCCTTTTTGCAAAATGATATATTTTTTTTTTTTTTTCAGGAGGGAGACAAATTGCTTCCTTCCCACACACCATCTGCTTCCAGCATCCACGTTGTCACTGCAACATGCCTACCACTGTTAGATGTTTCCTGGCTACTTAAGGCATCTTCCTCCTTTTTTCCAGAGCTCATGGCAATCTTTCCACAGGGGAGAAAAAACCGGTTGGGGAGGCTCGGTGTAGAGCTGCAACAGAGCTGCTCGGCACATGGTGCAGCCTCCTTGCCTTTGTGCCACCAATGCATTTGGGGCTTTGAGGCTCAAGAAGTTATCTTTCCTGCTCTCACCCCACTGCTGATAATGCCAGTATGGGCAGAGAGAATGCTGCTAACTTTTCCTTGGCTCTTCACAGTGGCTCCTGGAAGAAGATTTAGGGACCTGTGGCTTAAGCATATCAGGGTGTGACACTTATCTTCCCACGACAGTGTTCATGGGGTGAAACGTGCCATAGCAGAGAGCTCCTGCCAGCAGTACTGCCTGAGAGGCTGGTGCTCTCTGTTCTAAGTATTATTTCATAGGTAATAGTTTAAGAAGGGTTTTATTAACATTGAAATTCAAACCAGAGGAGGAGGCCCTTTGCCACCAAGCAGTTCTGTTGGCGGTGGGCCATTACCACGTATCTGGGTGAGCAGAGCTGAGCGAGTGGGCACGCAGGAGGGAGCAGGTCCCACCAGCGAGATGGGGTCTTGCAGTAACAGTCACTTTTCTGGCAGAAGCTGCATTTTTGTTGCCACTCTCATGAGGCAGAGCATGGTAAGGACGAATGCCTGAGGTGTGCTTCTGGTAGGCGAAAACCATGTGTGAGTTTCCTCAGGGAAACAGTGGTTTCTTTTGTGAAGCACCCCTCTGCATCTTAGTGGTGATTAGTTGTTATTTGGTGTCATCCATTGCCACCTCCCAAAAAATCTGCTCTACAGTAAGGGAACAGAGAGGAAAAAAGGAAAGAAGGGAAGGGCATTCATGGATTTTCAGGCAGATGAGGTGTGCTACGTCTGCATGATGTTCTGCAGGCAGAAGTAAGCTCCCTTGACCGCCCTCCAAGCTGGTGGATGCAAGCCAGCACTTTGAAATCAGTGCAGCACTTGGTACGAGCTAGTGCACCTTGCATCTCAGCAAACCAACCACAGCTATGCAGCCTTATCATGGTCAGGGCTTGCTTCTGCCTGCAGTGCACTAGGCAAATGTATCCGTGGTTTCACTGATAGCATCTTCTTATTCTAACCCTGCTTTTCCCAGAGTACAGCTTACCTACAGCACGTTTAATGGAAGGCTGCTCAGGCTGTCCCCTAAACAAGTATAATGGCTCTAAAGTGCACCAGCTGGTCCCGTCTCCTTCAGATATCATTGTTTAATGTATGGTTGCACGTTGGTCTCAGCATGGTGACTCGACAGTTAGGTTGTGGTTTGATCCTGTGATGAGCTCACAGCAGGATCTTGAATGTCACAAGGCAGCATTGCAACATGACCATTAAGTTTTGAAATGTACTCTTAGAAGTAATAGTCAGTCTGGAGCTCCTGATGCCTGCTTCTTTGTAAGGCTGAATATTTCACTGTGGACACTTTTGGTGTCCTAGTGGCTGGTCTGCAGGCTGCCACTGTTTGGGAAATCACTTGTTATAGCTGGATGATTAAGTTGGGGTGGGACAGCTTTGCCCTAGGAAATGATGCCTAAAATGGGTAGTTTGTACACCATGGACAGTTTACACACACACTTATCTTCATCCTATTCTCCTCTCGGGATTTTCTGCCTCTGTAGAGGAGAACAGATGAAGGCTCTGTAATTTCAGGGAGCTTTTTCCAGGGAGCTGTTAGGCAGGTGGAGCAGTTCCTGGTATCCCCGTGTCTATACTGAAGAAATAGGAACACTGCTAATAGACAGATGAAGTGTCTCTGTCCTTCTTCATTTGGGCTTAGAAAGCATTTTGTGGGCATTTAAGCTTTACAAAATCCCCCTGCAACGTGTAGAAGGCATTCTTTATGGTTGAAGAAAGTGAAACAAAATGCCTTGCTTCTGTTTGATCCACCCATCGCTGAAAGAATCTGGGGCAGGAGCCGGGACACCTCTTCCCAGCCCTGTGCACTGACCACAGGGACCATCCTCGTCCCTTCCTGTCACTGTGGGAGGAGCATGGCCTATACAGGGCTTTCAGTGTCTACTCTGTTCAGGAGACCTCTTTGCAAATGCTTTTCCTCTATTAATGCAATGCCATGTTGCATCTGACCTCATAGCAGCCTTCCAGACATAAAGGGGACCTACAGGAAAGATGGGGAGGAACTCTGCATCAGGGAGAGTAGTGATAAGACAAGGGGGAATGTTTTTAAACTAAAAGAACGTAGGTTTAAGTTAGGTATAAAGAAGAAATTCTTCTTCACTATGTCGGTGTTGAGGCACAGGCTGCCCAGAGAAGCTGTGGGTGCCCCATCCCTGGAGGTGCTCAAGGCCAGGCTGGATGGGGCTTTGGGCAACCTGGTCTGGTGGGGGGTGTCCCTTCCCATGGCGGGGGGGTTGGAACTGGGTGGGTTTATATCCCCTCCAACCCAAACCATCCTGTAATTCTGTGATTCAATTATTCTATTTCTTATGGATGTGGGATTGTTCTTTATTGTTTAGCCAGCCCATTTCAGGTATGCCAGCTTGCAAGACCCCATCTGTGGGGCCTATCTCTGGTTTTAGTCAGTGTCAGTGAACTTATTACTTAAATCAGAAACAAACTAAAAACAAACCACCTTGTGTGGCCTTTTGTTTATCTCCTGGTGGCTCTGTGCTTCCCTTTCTGGATTGCTTTGCTAGCAGTGAGGGCAAAGAGAAGCCAACTGCAGGTGAAAGGAGCAGGCTGGGAATGCCCAGCATCTGGGGGACCTGGTCCTGCGTGGTGTGAATGGGATCCGCTGCTCTGTCCCCTCTTCCTCTCCCCTGCTGCGAGCTGGCCATCTGCTCACCTTAATGGGCTAGAGATTAGCCCCGGGGTTAAGTTATCAACATAATTAACCTAGATTTCTCCTCTATGGCCAAGGCAATTTTTAGCTATCTCCCGCTCAGGTGGTGTGGTGAAATTCAGACTGCTCTCTTGTAACAGCAGAAACCAAAGCAAGTGGAGAGAAAGACTTGCAAAGTTTGAAATTAGCCCGAAGCCTCCAAGGCACAGAGATGAGAGATGATGAAGCTTGTGCAGGGTCACATATGTTCTCAGCTATGAGAAAGGTATTGCAGTGGAGTCTAATATATTATTAATACTGCCTGCTCCTGACGTGGAGGGCTTTTCAGCTCTGCGTCTTGAACCAGGCAAGAATCATTAGCTCCGCTTTATGGAAATTTGTTCCTGGAATGTATTCAGAAAGCTAACAAACTGAAAATATATGACGTTCTTGCATTTCTGCCCAGTGGCCATAGTGAAGAAGACTATCACAGGTGATATTCTCCTGCAGGACACTTCCCAGCCTGTGCTCTGGGTACAAGCCATTCAGTATCCAGCTGTGGTCATGTATCTCCAGATATGCTTTTAACTCGGGTTTACTATGCCAGAACTAATATGACTTTACATACATGTGCAGTGGCTTTGTAACTTTATACCCACATGTAGATTTAAAGATATCCTCTTTTATGCTGCTTTTTCTTTGAGAGTGTGCTGTTGCCACTTCAGAGCATCCCTGGCTCTCCTGCCCTGGATGCAGGCTGTGTGTGTGGATAGTGTTATCAGATGCGTGCACAGAGGGTCCTTGTACTTAGGGACAGTGACGGCAAGGCAATGTCCTTAGTACCTGTCCACATCCCACAAAGCTCTCCCACCTGTGGCCACAGCATCCAGCCACACAAGCTTGCTCTGGGCTCATCTTGCCATGGGGGAGATGGTTTGTGGAGGCTGTAAGAGTGGGATCCAGGGTCTGACCCATGCCTGCGGGCACTTCCCTGCCAGTGGCGCTCAGGGCTGGAGGATGGCTGGCATGCTTTCAGGCTTCAGAGCCGGCACTCAAACAATCACTGTAATTACCGTCCCAAAAGCTTTTAATCCCCTGGTTAAATAAAACGAACAAATGATAGCAGGAGTGGGAATCTGCAGGCAGCTTGAGGACAGCCGTGTCACGAGCAGTGAGACGTGCAAGCTGACCAACACACGAGTGAACAAACATGCCTCCTGCCAGAGACACCTAATCTTGCTAATGATGAAATTAGCCTGCAGCTTTGGTCAGATCCCACCCAAACCTCGGTGCTCAGCTCCAGCCACCTCTGTCACAGAGGCAGGCGAGTTAGACGGAGTTCAAAGAGTAACAACACCGGTGAGGGTGCTGGAGGGGAGCCAAGGTATGAACAAAGATTAAAGCAACTAAGTGTGTTTATCGTGGGTAATTGGTGATTAAAAGGGGAAGCCTAGCTGTCTTTCTGTAATTTAAAGGGTGTGAACTTCAGGGAGAGGAGCTGCTCAGAAGGGTAGCGGGAGGTATCTGACTAGGAGTGATGTGATAAAGCTCAGGGAAAGAAATTTAGGAGGAATATCAAGAAAAGCTTCTAATAGACATAACTTTTGATATGCCATGTGAGTGACAATGGTGAGAATATCACTGTTTGGAGCAGACAGGAAAATGTTGTAGGAGAGATCCCCACAGGATTAAATTATTCTGCACAGCCAGGGCTGGACTACCTGAGTCCACACACATCTTTTGTCCTCTGATCATTTTTTTATTTATTTTTAATGAATAAATGAGCATTGCCAGTGCTTCTTGTGATGTTCAGTTGGAGATGAGTTGGAGATGCACTTCAGTTGGGAAGTGCAAGTGTTGCACTGCCCAGTGATGCTTTAACCCAAATTGTTGCTGTTAAATCTGCCCACCCTCAAACCGTAGGGGGCATCAGTCATCACATCCCTTTGGTAAGATGTGAGGAGGATCTGGTGGGCCTTCTTACTGGCCAAAAATATATCACCCACCCCAATATTAAGCCAGCCTGTGTACTGCTTGGGACTTCTCCCTACCTACAGTCTATCCCCTCTATATGCTTACACTCCCTTTGCTGCCTGCATATTTTGCCAGAGAGCTTGCAGAGTTCTTTTCTGGCAGAGAATATTGACTAGAATGGGTTCCCATTGCAAGAATCTCACCTCATTAATCTCCAAAACATAATGCATTTACCAAGTCCACAGCTGCCTGCGGGAATAATGCACACAAATTCCTCACCTCATACCTCATCTTTTCTCCCTCTTGCTTCTCCCTGACCCACATGACACCTCCCTGAGTGCATTTCTGGTTTGTGCACCAGATGTCCCAGGGCTGTGGGCGAGGCATCAGCGTGGCGAGTGCTGGGATGTGGTGCCCACGTGCTGCTGCTGCTCCTACCTGGAGCGGCTGCTCCCTTTCTCCATCATCCTAACTCAGAGTGACTCCGCTCCTCTGCCCCTGCAGTAACCTGCCTGGCTGTAAATTGGAGACCTTTACTGCGGAAGGTCTGCCTCTAATGTTGTTTTTAGCTTGCCCAGTTTAATTCTCTGCTCTGGGAGTGCTTGCAGGTTTTATTTCCGAAGCAGGCTGCATTGTAATTAAGAGGCCCCGAAATGAACTCAGCCTAGCAATAGCAAAACATATAATAAACTGAGCTCCTAACAAGACTGAGAGGAGAGCAGTCAAGCTGCACCAGCCTGAAATGCTTCAGCATCCACACAGACATTTTAACTGACAGAATAATAGCAAGTTCCTTGAACTGTTATGTTCTGCTTCTCTGCTAGGAGCTGACAGCTGCTGGCACCTCAGAAATTACCAGCAAAGGGCTGCATCCTTGTCTTTCAAGGGAGGTAATGGCACCAGCTAAGTGAGAGAAGTTTTTGTCCTGAAAATTGTTCTTGACACCACTAAGGAGGAAAATCCTGCATCCAGGAGCTTCTTCTCCTCCCTCCAGGCAGGGCATGTTGGCTGACTGCAGCCCATGGGAGAATGCAGAAAATCAGGGACTGTAGCAGGATGCTAACTAAGACATCCAAGTTTTGAGATCTTGTGGAAATCTCTCGAATAGAGCTGCATGGACTAATTCAGAGCTGATAGTATTGACCAGAAAGTGTGATGTTTGGTGATTTGCAGCACGGGTGGCTGGTGGCACGCTGTCTGGAGGTGTCACTCTGTCTGGAGGTGTCACGCTGGCCATGGTGCGGTGGTGGGCAGGAGGATTGTGTTGCAGGGCAGGGCGGCGGTGTGAGCAGCTGTCAGTCTCCTGGCACCTCGGATGGACTTGACAGCTGCACAGAGAGTGCAGGAGAACTTATCCGAGAGGAAGTGGCTGTGAGGAAATGGAAACGTCTGGAAGCATACCAGGGAGCAAAGCCTCATCATAATATAACCCCAGGCCAGATCAGAATTACTTCAGTGCAATGATTTTTTTTTTTTTTTTTTTTTTTTTTTCCTCTCAGGGAAGAGCTGCTATAGATCTTGATTGGTATTGCTGGGTACGTAAAATGTCACGTTGCACAGTTGAAAGAGGTGCTGGCCAAGGGAAATAGTAGGCCTGCATAGAAGAGCCAGCTTGAATGTGCATTTTCAGGATAACAAAACTTCGGCTTTTGAGAATGGGCTTGTTTTTGAGTTCTCTTAATTTTTCAAGGGGGGAAAACGTTTTCAGCTGGTCACCTGCTAAGTACACAAAGATGTTTTCCTTTGTGGGGCAGCATGGACATTTCATAGATGCAGTGAACAAAAACCTCAGGAGCTGTATGATGGGGTACCCTGACCCAGGTGCTCATCCTGGCCACATCCCCTTGACCACACAGTGCTGCGTCCTGCCCATCCTAGCACGTGCACATCTGCCCCAGCCTCTTGGTCCTCACTAACAGGCCTCCCTGACCTGTTCGTGTTGTGACTGGGAACTGACTTTCATTTACAATGGGGCTGTGACCACCAAATGCTTTATTTTATTTTATTTTATTTTATTTTATTTTATTTTATTTTATTTTATTTTATTTTATTTATTTATTTATTTTTTTCCCCTGCATTGTGATCTAAATAAATCTCAGAGAGTGAAAGGCGGTTATGATCGTTTATCATTTGATGAGCTTCAGCTTTGTCTTTGGCATGTACTAATAGAGAAAACATTGTCATCCAAACCCAAGCAGCCTTCAGCTAGAGTTAAATTACAGCACTGCTGAAGACTGACAGATTTGGGAGAGAAAATAATAACAGGTGGGCAGATTATTAAAATACAATGCAGACAGTACCTGGAGGGTAAATATAATCAGCTTTGAGATGGCAATGAAATCTGAGGAGTGTTTTGAAAGCAGAGAAGGCTGGTATACATGTGCCTTCACAGTGAGGACCCCTGGTTACACAGCTGGAGAGCTGATATCTTTATTTTAGCAACTTGTTTTCCATTGTGCAGGAGTGCTTCTCATACCTGATACCTCACAGGCAGCCTGGATGCATCTTATTTCACAGTGTTTCACAGTAGGCTTTCCTTGTCATCCCAGAAAACAGAAGTGTTGAGCTGCAAAAAGGAACTGCTTAGAGAGACAACGTGGAGACCAACAGAAAACCAGCCATGGGTTATATGCTTGCCTGGGTCAAGTGATGGCAATGTTGCCGACTCCTGATCCCAGAGGAGCAATCCCATGGCTGGGTATGGGTGATGTTGGTATCTCTATTCTGCTCATGCATGCTTTCTTTTCCACCTGGTGCACAGCCTCTGTCTCTCCCTGCCAGGTTCCTGCCCCATGCATCATGCAGGCTTTCTGCTCTGTCCATCCTTCATGCTTTCAGCTCTTTGTTCTACCATACGTTTACTTCAGAGGGATGTCTGGGGAAGACATATTCACGCCAATAAAATTGATGAACTGCCAGGGAGAGCAAGATACAGTTTTAGTAACTGGCATAACAGTGGATTTGCTGACCTGGCACCAGGAGGGGAAAGAGAAAGGCTGGTGAATTAATTACGGTGCTGAAGCAGTGTTGAGGAGAGCCTGGCTTACCTTGGAAGTGGTTCAGTTACTTGGCTTGAGGCAGGTGTCCAACTGTTGTACACCTGAGGAGGTAATAAATGCGTGAAGTTTAGAGTCAGAGCTGCTCAAGACGTGGGGCTGTTGGTAGTGTAAGCTGTTCTGAGACAGCTTTTTGAGAAGCCCTCTGCGGCTTCTCACTACCTTCCCTGTCCTGGCATTTACAATTGCACCCCTGAACTGACTCTAGGTAGCTGTACAGTCGCTGCAGAGGCTGAAGGAAATGGTGGGGAGGTGTGGGCAAAGTCAGGATGTCAGCAAAGCATCATTTCAATCTGTTTTGGTTCCGGTTCCCAGCTCAAATCCTGTTTCCAAGAACAACATTCATCTTTCAGCACTGTTGCTTGCTCTCCTGCACCTCTTCCAGGGCACCAGCTTGGGGAAAACAAAGGGGAGGTGAGTGTCTCCAGTGGAGCACTGAAGGAGGTGGCTCAAGTGCTTCAATTTTTATTTATTTATCTATATGGGGAGGTGAGTGTCTCCAGTGGAGCACTGAAGGAGGTGGCTCAAGTGCTTCAATTTTTATTTATTTATTTATCTATCTATCTATCTATCTATCTATCTATCTATCTATCTATTTATTTATTTATTTATTTATTTATTTATTTATTTATTTCTGGGAAATGTCAGAGAAAAGTAGAGATAGACAGCACCTCCAACTTGCTACCCCTAAGAGTCCGGGAGGCTCAGGGTCTTGGCAGTGCGTGCCAGCTGAAAGATAACAGCAACACACTGAACAAAATTTACAGAGATTTCATGTATACTATGGGTCCAGAAGGAAGATCATCCCTTGCGAAAGGCATATTCTATCTATAAGTAAAAAATCATTGGAATTATGATGGTGTGATACTGTTACCCCTCATGTTCATAGATCCTCATCACCAAAAGACAAATATTTGAATGCAATTTGAATACAAGTGGTCTCCCTCGGGATCATCTTGTCTGTGATGTATGGCTGATAACCTGGCCAGATGAAGGTTATTGCAAGAAATAGACTTGACCTTTTAAGCACACAACAGAGATTTGCAGCAATAGTGAACACTGCGTTTTCTAAATGAATGTGTTTGCAGGCAATGAAAGCGGAGAGCATCTAATTAAAAATGTGTGTCAAAGAAAACAGAATAAAAAAGGGTAAATAAGTTATCAAAAAAGATAAACGTTTTCACAATAGAAATTATAGCTGGCCAGTGTGGGGTCCTATATGAAACAAGAGCAGCCATTTTGAGTGCTCTGTGTAGCACTAAGTTACAAAGAAATACAAAAATAAAATACAATTATAGCTATACAGCTTGAGGACAAAGCTATTATGACGATGGTGCAGAGCCATCAGTAACTGTATGATGAGAAAATGCAAAAATCTTCCTGCCATCTGGTCAAGTCCAGTACTTACGTGGTAATGGGCCTTTACGTGCAGCATGCATTGAAAGGCTGAGTCCTTAGCAATATGTTTAAGCTGGATATATAGCAATAGGATGTATGATCAGGCATGCAATCAAATCCACACATGTCTCTAAATTCTTCTTTGGCTTTTTAAGAAGGCATCTATCTGCCTGGTAGAGAGTTAAAACACTTTTTTGGACTCATGAATGTCTCTTTGGCTTCAAATACCTCTGAACAGAGTCTTCCCCAATATTGCAAGATATTGAACAAGTATTGGCTAGATATTACTTGACTCAGTCAGACCTGTGGAGGCAGGGGGATTAAGATAGGGAATATATAATCACCTGTGCTGGAATTTAGCCATTACACTGGGTTTATCACTTTTAATCTCATAAAACAAAACAAAACAAAACAAACAAACAAAAAAACATAGCATCTCTAATGGCTACCAGTGATCTAGCCCTCAGCTAGCCTGAAAGCCTGGGTCTCTGACAGCATGGAAGGGACTGTGTTTTTATCCTGGGACCTGGGGAAGCATTTCATTTTTTCTCATGAAGGTCTCCTTGCTTTGTTATAGGCTTTTGCCTGCCCAAGCTTGGGGAAAGTGGGGGCAGAGCCAGTGGGAAGGCTGGCTGCATCAGGGCTGCTAAGGAAGGGGGGCCACATGTTCCTCGTAGTTACAAAGACGATTGATTCTGACATCCCTTTTGGTGTCTCCCCATCTGGGGAGGGCTGAAGGGAAATGAGACATCAGAGAAAAGGAGACTGAGTATGGGCTGGAGCGAAGGAGCTCCGTGAACTTGGTGGGATCATCCTTGCTGCTGTCATTTAAGAGCTTTGGGGCAGAACAGAGAGGATTTCAGTCTCAGTGCCTTGGCATCTCCTGGTGAGATGCCCATTTGTGGAGATGGGATTCCCCTGCATGGTCTGACCTCCCTGGGACCTGCTGAAGGGCAGCTGCCCTTGGTCTGGCTGCTCCTGGTGGTGCTGTGGAAGGGGGAGGGGGGGCTTAAGTCACACATTCAGTCCATGGGGACGTGTCCTCTGCTTCAGTGAGTGCCTAGACCTCCCTGAACTCAAAAAGGGCTGCTGCCTTCCACTGCTGTGCCAGCAGCACCCTGGGGACACAGGAGGAAGACAAGCTAACAGTTTTAGTTGACACGGCTGCCTTACTACCTGTGCAGATCTATAGGCAGAGTTGCCTGAGGAAAGATGAAAAATTAATGGGGACATTTTCACCCTGGCTGGCTTACATGCCATTTTAATCCTGCTGCCAACATGATGGGCATTTCTGCCTGAGAAGAAGTGCTAGAGTGAAATCCAAATTGTGTGTCAAGGAGCAAAACCAGCTACTGATGGGGCCTGGGGCAATAAATCAGTTTGTAAACACTGCACTTTGAGGAAGGTCTACACACAGATCTCATTTCTGTGGTGGGTCACACCAAGGCCTAAGCACCTCTGAAGTGCGAACTGTCTTCAGCAGATGGATGTCTCTCTTGCAAATGGGGAGAAATGGAGTGGTAGTGAGGAACAGGCGTAATGTGGTTGGGAAATCTGTTTTATTCCAGATGGTTAGCACTTGGTCTGCACACAGAGCCGGACCTGAGTATTGGAAGGTATTATTCATTGAAGTGTGCAAATCTTTTGTTGGTCTCTTTGGCTGAAACTTAGCACCTCAGTGTTTAAATAGCAGGTAGCATACGCTGTGACAGCTAGTGTCAAGGGAAGTATCATGAAAGCAAGGGCTGCCGGGTTTTAAGGACAGAAATGCTGAACAATCTGGTGAGCTCTAAACCTGGGATGAACTATGAAATAAATTACTGCTGGGGAGATGACAGTGGGATGTACAGGTGCAAGAGAGCTAAACAGAGAACTGGGAAATAAAATTCAAGGTTCGTCCAGGGCATATGTTTCAGGCTGCACCACCAGCTCCCAGGGACCTCCAGCTGGGAGCTCAGGGGTGCACAACCTGTGAGTGAACTCCAAGGGTCCGGATTAGGGGGGACAGGCTGCTCCCTGCGTCGTTCTGCAGCAGTCACCGCTTTATCACAGCTCGCTCTTTGTAAGTCAGGCAAAAGGACTCATCCTCTTTCCAGAGAGATCAAGCCTGAAATGTAAAAATAGTCTGATTTGAACCGGAGCTTAAACCTAAAGTGATTACATGACTTCTATTAAAGCAAAAACAAACAAACAGACCAACCAGCCCTATTTCCCTCCCGTGATTACATAACTCGGAAATCAGATGAATGGGCAGCCTTCACAGCAATCACCTGAGGATGGCACCTGTACAGCTCTCACCGAGCAGGATTTCACTGCAGAAAGCTTCAGTGAAATCTTGCATAAATCAGTACCTGCTGTGGAGATTTCCCACAGTACAGGGAGCAAAGCATATTCATCCCAAATGATGGTTTTCCTGAGACAACAGCAGCTGAGGGATGGCTGCATGTTGGGGGTCGGGCTGTGGGTGATTTCTCAGGTGGCTTTGTCCTCATTCCAGGTCATCAGTCAGCATCTTAGCTGGAGGTTGCTACCGAGCCTTCTACACATTTTTGTAACTGCTGAGGACGATGAATGTGATCTTTCAGCTTCCTGATACATAGCTTGAGGGCTTCAGATTTTTCCTGGCCTGAAATCTTGCACTTCTGCACACCTTTTTACAGGACATGGCCTGCTGAAGATCCCTGTTGTCTCATGCTTAGCTGCTGCAGCTTTCTGGCAGCTCCTCTGCTTCAGAGACACCTTGTAAAGTCATTACAGGGAGAGGGGATCTCAGGACGGAGCTGAATTAAAGTGGGTTTTATGTAAAAGCAGCTAATACAGATACCGCAGCCCTGAGTGTGTGATTCACGTTGCATTTAATTTGCTAAAAACTTGCATACAAGGGACAGGACTTCTGGCCCCTTTCCGCATGTCAGTGTCTGGATCCCACCAGTGTCTGGGCTTCATGAAAAGTGAAGCTCTGAAGTGGTCTGGGGAGAGGGAGAGGTGTTTATGAAGAGTAACTGGTGAAACAGAGGCATAATCCCACTTCCAGTAAAGCTCTCTGTGAAAGGGGGAGTCTTTTTCCAAACCAAGGCAGTCCCAAGCTCTGTTCAGGCACTAAAATTTCTTGTTCTCCAGGTATTTAATGAATCCTGCAAGTATCTGTAAGTATCGGTTTCTCTAGACAGCTTGATTGCTCTAGCAATCTTTATTGATTGCATTTATTACCACATTAGCAAAGATTTTTTATTTAATTATTTATTTTTCCTGAATAGCCCTATCTAAAGATATACCTTATTCTACAGAACCATGCACATCTCTTTCTATGTGTCTCATGTGTGACACTATGATTGTGCCGCTCCAGCTTTCTGCAGACTATTTTTTCTTTTCCTTAACTACATTTGTGCACTTTGTTCTTCTCCTGTTACCCTGTATTTCTTGATAACTCTATTATTACACATATGAAAGTGCCTTCCATTATATTAGACCTGTACTGGCCGCTGAATTGTGGAGCGGCTCCATTGCTCTGCCTAGCCTGGTACGTTGCAAACATTATATCTAGGGCTACCTACTTATAACTTTAAAGCTTTTTATTATTTGTTTGTTTGTTTGTGTTTCCATTTTTTTGTTGTTGTGTTGTTTGTTTGCCTGCTTGCTTTTCATGATCTCATCAGGTTTCTGCATCAATGGTCCATCCCACAGTAATGCAGAGCAGCTGGATCAAGTAAGCTGCAAGCGCAAGTAAAAACTGCCTCTCACAGAGGAAATGAAACCCTGGATGCTGATCTGGGCTGTGGTGTGAGGGCATAGCTAGAGAAGCACCAAAGCCAAAATCTGACCTTGAGCTCCCCTGAGGCTCCTGGACTGAGGGCTGCAGCCCACCAGACTGCTCCTTCCACCAGTCTCAGCACCCCTGCAGCCCCACTGCCTTGCCTTCTGTGCTACCATCCTGCCTGTGCTGCATTCTTTGCTCATCACGGCCATGTGCCATGCTGTCAGAGATGTATGTAGGCAGACCTGCAATTTGTTCTCCTGTGGTCTGCACTGGAAAAGCCTCGTCTGCTCAGGCAGAGGTTTTTTTTTTGTTTTGTTTTGTTTTTTTTTTTTTTTTTTCCAGTACATCATTGGCCTCATAAAAGACTAAGTGCCTCAGTTCAGCAGTGCAGAAAAATGAAGTCTGTTTTCTGTCTTGTGCCTGTTGCTTCTTTTTTGTTTTGTCTGAGACCTATCCCTTCCCCCAGCCTCCCAACTCCTCCCACTCCAAACCTCTCACAACCAGGAGTTGCTGCCCTTTCTTTCTGTGTTTCTTCTACATCTTCCCTCCCTGCTCACCCACTGCTTGGTCAAGGGATTTGCGCAGTGCAGGATGCTTGGGGACAGTGGCTCATTTTCCAGCTGTGCCTGTCTGAGAAACCTTTCCATCTACCAGGCTTGGTCATGTTCATCCAGGGCAATGCCCACACTGCTGAAGAGCTCCTGGAGATCTTCAATCTTGACATGATTGCTCATTTGTGTCTTTTGCATCTTTTGGAACCTTTTGGGAAGGGCAGAGTGAAGCTGGCTGCACTGGGCAACAAGCTTTCTCAGTCCTTCCTTCTGCTCGGGTCAGGGGAGGGGGCCGTGTATTTTTATCTCCCCTTGGTTGCTGAATTCCATGCCTTTATTTGGCTTGCCATCTTCACCCCTCTGCGAGGGTCCTCTGGCTGTACCTGGCTATATCCAGCCCTTAGGCATGCCTGCAGAGATTCCTGTGGGGCTGCTGGCCGCCCCCTCCTTTTCCACCTGTTAGGAAGATTTGGGGATGGGGTGGGGAGAAGGACTCAGGCAGCAGTTGTGCCTGGTGGGTAGGGTTAATCCCTGGAGTCTTGAGCCTCTCCTGTTTTACTGACCCCCAACCCCTGCCCTGTTGGGGTAGGGTTACCGAAGACGCAGAGGGTGGGAGCAGCGGGGGGAGCATGTCTATTCTGAGGAGCCGTGTTTGGTTACTGCAGTGAGCCCACGGCATGCCAGAGACGCTCGGAAATTGCTGGGAGGGAGCCATGTGATACTGGGGGGGGGAGCAGGAGCTGCAAGATGGGGGCAGGAAAGGATGGTGAAGGGACCTGAGGGGCTACATGAGTCATTATTTTACACAGATAATACATGGCCATTCAACACTGGAAGTAGTGGCATTGAAAGAGCACAGAGAGGTTCGTCTATTAACCTTAAATTACTCCTCCTTCTGAATTCCCCACTACCTTGCCTCCTTGGTGGCGAGGCAGTGGTTGCAGATCTGTTTTTTGCATGGATAACCATGGAGAAGTGTCTTGTGTGAGGATATGGGAAGTTTGGGATGACCAAAGCCTCAGTCACAGATGGCCTGGCTTATCTGCTAGGCTGTAGTGCATGTTAGAGAGGCTGCCTGTAGACATTTGGTTGTTCTGAATATCTCTACACGTAATGACCAGGCATCATTCATATGCAAAGTGCTGTTTAGCACACTGTATAAGCCCCTGGTGTACCGAAGCTCATTTTGGAAACAGAGACAAGAGACTTCATGACCTCGTGGACAGGGCAAGAAGCAGGGACAGGAATAGCACATGCAGTCAGCTTGGGTTTGCCCTGATTTCTCTGTGCTTCTTGGGTGAATGAAGTCACTGCTGCACCTATTTGTGTAGCTAACTTTAGTGTGAGTTGTGCAGGTACACCTGAAAAGAGCTTGTGTATGATGATGGCACCCCCTTCTTTTATAGACCTTAAAGAAAATGGTACTTTCACTCACTGACAGAAAAAGAAAAGATCATTTGGGAACTTGGCTGCCTGTGGGTTCCTGTCCAACACTGCCAGCACTCCTGCAGTGCTACTGTCTTCCTCTGACATCCCCAGGATCGGGTACCACAGCATCTGCAGAGTCCCAACAACGTCCAGGTGCCCCATGCCTTGCCAAAACTTGTGTCCCTCTCAGCCCATACCACCCAGCCTATGTCTCACGTGACCTTTGGAAATACCTTTCATTTTCTCCTCTGCTTCTTATTTGCTTTGACCAGGTGAAAAGGTCTCTGGCAAGTTGTTGGGATCTGTGTGAGGTGATTGACTGTCTGGCAGGAGAAACCGGGCAGCTCTCCGGTGAGCTGCTATCGCAGCTTGTCACAACACAGATTTACTCATCCCCTCCATGTCACAAAACTTACAGAAACCTAAACCTTGGAGGTATCTACTCTCTGTTAAATTTTCTGACCAGCACATTCAGGAGCTGTGTGGGTGACAAACTACTGATGCACACCCACACAAACTCAGAATGTGCTCACAATGAATGATGTAAGTATTGTATATATAGACAGTAATCATCTCTTTTTGGCATAAAAGCAAGTCCACCTCTCTAATTTCATTATCAATCAAGTTTTGTCATTTTGGCTTTTGCATTACCTGTGAAAATTCACTTGGTCTTTTCTGAGCTTCTGTTGTGGATATTTAGTGGGCAATTGTGCTTGGTTCAGAGTCCTGGGTCCAAGCACTGCTGTGGTCCTCTGGCTTGGAGAAGACCCTAGCCACCACGTCTGTACATAACTAGAGTCCTGATGGCCCAGCTGAAGCCTTTTTCCCAGGCGTATACCCTGTGTGTGGATACGCTGCAGTCCATGGCACAATATCTGTGCCTGCTTGTCTTTGTTCCCTGCTTGGCATGGCATGTGAAATTCCTGTTTGCGAGGGATGTAGGGGAAACAGGAAAACATAGCACCATTTCATGAATAAAAGGTTATTTACAAAACAACGGGGTTTGTTATAGCTGTATGCAGACTTCATGCCAGACAGTGATGCCAGCATTCCTGAGACTCAGCAAGCAGAAAGACTATTCACAATCATAGTCAGCTAATGAATTTATTCACTGATGGTAAGTCTTATGGACAAGCATTTGTGTAAAATAGTATTTTGGATATAAAATCAGTAGTCCTTTTAAAGAATTTCAGAGTTATTAGGGAAGGCAAGTAAAGTAATTTCGTACTTTTCATTATGTGATGGTTGATAAAGCAGAGAGGAATCATATCCTCTCAGTTGGAGCATTTTTGCATATATTGCTACAATAACCAGAGCTGGTGTCTGCTGTCTTGCAGCTACTGCTGATGGTGCTGCTTTAACCAAGAGGTTCAGCTCTCACTATATCTCCCCTGCAGTCTATCCAAGTTGCATATTATTTTCATTTGGATTTGCACGTATAACTATACCTCTGTACCCTTCCTGTGAGCTCTTTTCCTGCAGGATGCTCATCTGGTGTCCCCCTGTTCCCTCTATTTTCTGTCCATAGTTTTAAAACTTTCTTGCTGCAGTTCCTGATTCATGCTTTTACCTTCCATGCTGTTCACCCCCCCTCCCCCCGATTTCTCCATCCAAACATAGTTTATCACAGCTTCAATCACCTGCTCTGGCCATAGATATCTTCCTTTACAGTTTCTTCTGTTACTGGTGGGTTTTCTTTTCAGTTTTGTTAGAGCTGCTTCCCTGCCTTCTTTTATTATTTTTATTATTTTTTTTCCAGGTCTGTGCTACAGCTTCTTACACCAACTTGTTGTGCCCCATTTCAGAGTGTTTAAGACCTCCACTGAACTGGTTTTTACTCATAATGTTACCAAAGACAATGGCTCCCTGGGGTCTTTGAGTGCTACTGTAGTGCAAATACATACGCAAAATTCATCATTTTGCTCGGGCACATTCCTGATGTCCTAACCTAGCAATTTCCTTGCTCTTAGTGCGTGGGTTTTTAAAAGGATGTGATAGAGAAATATATTATAGTCACTTAGCAACCAGAACTGGCTTTTGAAAGCAAAAATCTTGTTTTTGTTTTGTAATTTTGGTTTCTGGAACCTTAAAATTAACATTTGCATGATCAGGAAATCAATGAAGTGTTTGCAGGGCTGCAGAACCAAGTTGCCCTGTCGGTTTGCGTGCACTTGCATGTACACGTGTGTGCCTGGTTACTCACTCGCTCACCCTAGTTAGAGATGGGACAGTGTATTTTCTGCTTCTCTTCTTTTTCACCTGATTTTCAAGAGTGCTGCTGAACTCTGCTTAAGGTCAGGGGCAACTTCGATGCTCAAAAATCTGAAAAATCAGTTCCTCTGCTGCAGACGCAGGCTGCCTCCGATGCGTCCCCAGCTGTGAGAAGTTCCAGCTGCCCTTTAGTCACCAGCCAGCGCTTCCAGCCCTGTCCCTGGCAAAATCTGCATTGCAGCTCCGAGTGATCAATGCAAAAATCTTTGGCATATGAAAACCAAAAGCGTGGGGACAGCATAAAATAAATTGAATTGCAAAATAAAAGAGCGCGGGCAATTCTCCTGATTGCATCACTCAGCTTTGCATTTATTTAATTAAAACCAGGCATTTTCTAATTAAAACCCAGCCCCTGCAGAATTTCCCGGCTGCCGTCCTGCGAGGGAAAGGGGGGGTCAGGGCTCACCGCAGCGGCCCCAGGGGGGGCTTGGGCAGGGGATGCCCCGGGGGGGGGGGGGGGGGGCGCGCAGGCTGCTGGCTTGCAAGGCAGCGCACTGCCCTCTAATGCTGCACGCTGGTACTGGAGGCTGTCGACCCTGAAGCCCCCTGGGCGCCAGGTCGAGGCTTTGGGGGGCTTTTTGGTGGGTCAGGACACTGATGTGAGGGGGGATGTCCCGACCCCAGGCCCCATAGTTTCACCTCTCCATCCCTTTGGTGTACTCGCGTACTGCTGGGGAGAGCCTTACGCAGGGGTAGCCGGATGGCTTCCGTACTCGTGTTGTGTTTTTCTTTCCAGAGGTAACCCCCTTCTGAAATTTGCCATGTTTCAGGCCAGAAATGTTGCCCCAGGCCCTTCTTTTCAGCTGCGACCTCTCTTAGGGGAGGCTGTGGCGTGAGCCACAGCGGAGGCAGCGCTGCCCTTTGTCAGTGCTGCCCTTTTTGCTTCCCCTGTGCTTCAGAGAGGCATGCTCAAGTTGCGTGCTGCAGTTATGTCAGAGATGTCCAGAATTACCACGGCTTGCAGATCTGGAGGGGAGGGGAGAACTCCCTTGCTTGAGCCTGTGTCTGAAGAGAGGAGCGAGATCTGCTTGTTCTGCAGCCTGCAGGTGAATTAACCTCTGCTTCCTTCACCGCGGTCTCTTGGGGAGGTGCACAAGGGCTCTGGTGGCCCCGACAGTGGGCTCCCCTTTTTGTCCTATCTCCCCAGGGGGAAATCACCACATCAGAAAGTGCTGCTCTCCCTGATGCCAGCCCCCAGCATGGCCCTGGTGGCAGCAGGCGGCTGTGGAGGTGGGTGGCTGCTGCATCCCTGGGTAGAGCGACCTCTCTCCGCGGCTCACGAAGGAGACTGGTGTGGGGCAGAAAGCTGGTGCCCGATATTGGAGTTCACTGTTTTCCTGACCTGAGGGCAATTGGGTAGAAAGCTTGGCTGGAAATGGCTTATCATAAGACTGTCATCAGTTGGTTTAAGTCAATACCAATTACAAGGTTATTAATTAAAAAAAAAAAAAAAAAAAAGTGACTGGTGTGAATAATGATTGTAACCCTTTGTTCTCCAGGCAGTCGCATTGCGTGAGTTCAGCACAGAGTACAGCTGTCTGTGTGCCCTGACTGGTAGAGGCTGTTTCCCCTTCAGCATTTCTTTTAAGTGTCATGATAACATCTTCTTAAGTGTTTTTGGGCTAATTTTTCTTCAGACTTGGCATTCTCCTGCCTTCAGGAATATTCTCTGACTTGACATTCCCTATTCATTCATCTCCTGCTGTCTGAGAAAATATTAAAAGCCTCTTGAGCGCGGCCCATCATGAAAGGGTGAATGTTCAATCAGGCATAGAAACCCGCCTGATGTCATCTCTCATTCCCAAGAAAGTTTTCTGATGCTCCGTTAAACGTTCCCATGCTTTCATCTGTGGGAAAGAGATGCTGGAGCAGACACCATGCTTTGCTGGCACCGAGATAAGAGCGCAGCACTGACATTATCACAAGTTGCCTCCTGGGTCAGCCCCCTCTCCATCCAGTTGCCACATCCTGGAGGAGGGTGCTGAGGGCTGGCCCGTCTATAGGAGGACGGGAACATCCATTCAAGCAATTTTTGTTAGAGTGATGCCTCAGATGGGTTTCCAGGGTGATCTGGTGGATCGGTCTCCATTCCCGCTGAGAGGCACACTCTCGGGGGGGTCAGGGAGCTAGAGGGAGGTGGTGAACAGACTACCTGCATGGATATATGCTGAGGTTTACCTTGTGAAGAATGGCTTTCATCTTTCAGTGCCTTTTTTTCTATACTGCACCTCAGGCACAAGAGCAAAGGGCTGTCTGCCTTTGGTTTATGTCTCGCCAACCAAACATAGCCAGACAGCTCCAAACTGGGTGTACCCGAGCATCCCACCTCCCCACTCCCTCAGCCTGTCTCCCTGCACCTCTGAGACGAACTGGACAACCTCAGCGTGCCGTTCAGCCCAGGAAAAGTGTGATCCCTGCCTTGCTGCCACACAACTCGATGCATTTGGGGGCATGTATCCTCCCCGGGGATGCACGTAACCCCGCTCCATCACCACTGGGCAGGACAGATGTGGATCCACGTGCATCAGTGACGCAGGCAAACTGGATTTGGCCAGCTGCCTGCTGGGGCTTTGAATGCTCATTTTGGGGGAAGGAGGGAGGGAAGAGGGAAAAACCTGCCTCCTCGCTGCTCATGGTGCGGAGGGGAATGTGGGCAGAGGAGGAGCTGGGACAGGGCTGCTGCTTTGCCAGGAGGTCCTCTCCCTGGTAGGTGGCAGACATAACAGCGTGGGGCCAGTGCCTGGGAGCCCTCCTGGAGCTGTTTGTCCTTTTGCTGCATCCGTCAGATTGTGTGTGTGTGTGTGTGTGTGTGTGTTTGTGTGTGTGTCTTTGTTTTTCCACCCTGTTTTTTAGTAATAATCCCCTCCAAGGTTACAGAGATATCATTTGTCAGGCAAGCCGACAGAGCTCTTTCTTACTATGGGATTACATAAGAGAACACAGGCTTTATTACCATTTTAGGACGTATTAGCATTGTGGATTATTTCCATAGAGACTGAGCACAGAGGCAGCCTTCACTCCGGGCTCCCTTGTCCTCCCCCCCCACCTCTTATTTTTTTTTTTTAAATAATAATCGTTAGCAAACAAACAAGCGGGAGGCATCCCATGAAGCCCAGTCCATGATCAATGGTGTACGTGGCGAGCTGGCAGGAGTGCCAAGAGCACATCACAAGCTCGCAGATATCTTGCAGGCTTGTGGATATCTTGCAGAGCAGCAAGAAAGCAGATGAGATTTCTTTATTCCTGCCCATCCATGTGCCTTTTGAGAGGGTAGGGAGAGCTGCTGCTCCCACCTGGGTCATTCATTGTCTGTGGGGCTGCATGGCAGGCCAGGTCAAGGCTTTGTCTCTCAGTTTAACAGCCTATGAAATGGGTGGGTTAATCGTACTGTGGTGTCCTGCCGGCTGGGGTTGCTCATGAGTGTATGATTTACTTGCAGCATCTTTTCTGCGAAAGGGGCGATCCTGAAATGGCTTTCTTGTGCTGGCCGTGCATCTTGCAGCTGGTAGAGCAGGGAGGGATTGCGGAGCCTTGCTGTAAATAAGGGAAATTGCACATTCCTCACTTGGAAAAGCATCTCGCCAGACAGATAAGTCCTGCATTTCTGGCGTGCACTGTAACTGGGCTGTGGTGTAATCTTCTCCGTGGTTGGACTAGCAGGGGATGTTTTAGTTTTTCCCACTTTCCATCAAAACTTGCAGAAAGCAGGGGTGCTTTTCCTCAGCAGGTCTAGGGAACGTGAAATCTGTGAACATGTTTTCTTCTCTTGGCTATGCCACTGCTACTGCACAATATATTGGCATTTCTTATGGCTTGGCAGCGCAGCAAGAGATGGCTCGGGAAATTTCTGAGGCTGATCCCAGTTCTCCCATCAGCGAGTAGTCTCCGAGCAGTGCTGCTAACATGGAGGGAGGCAACCCAGGTCCAGAAAGGGCTCTCTTATTTCACTTTTTGCCTGTTCTTTTCAGGGATTTAAGTCATGTAATTAGTGTTTCTTCTCCTGCTGCTGCTGCTATGTTTCCTACAACACAAAAGTCGTATTAGATCCTAAGGAACTCCCTGCTTAGGGACCACTTGCAATGTTTGATCCATTGTCATATGTCACAGCTGTCCCAGAGGACCAGTCTTACAAGAGAGCAAACAGACAGCTAACCATATCCAAGAAAAAGCCTGCTGCTCTGCTCCTCGAGCCCTTCTGTTTGGGCTGTGCCCTGATGGGAGCAGCATATGCACACCTCTTCCCAAAACCCGCAGCAGCAGCCTGGGAGGCTCCAGGTAGAAGAGGTACTCCAATGGCAAAACAGGCCTCTGTAGAAGAGACCCTTCTTACAAGAAGAGCAAGAGCTGACCAAAAAGTCCCTGGGGATTGGTCATTCATGAGCAACTTGTTACAGAAAGGCAGGGAACTCGTGGAGGCTGGAGATGGGGTGGAAAGGGGCTTTGTGGTTCTGTATTGACTGCAGGGTGGATTTCAGCTGAGTGTCTGGGCGCCTGAGAGGCCACGTGGCAGAGAGCTATAGGGAATCAGGCTTCAGATGTTCTGTTGCTTAGGAAAGGTTTTATTTCTCTTTGAAAGAAGAAGTTTAGCCAGAATGCTGAGAAAGTAGCTGTCCTGTTGTGACCCTGGCAATTGCATCATTTCTGTGGTTTAGCAGCGATGATGCATGATCATTAATGGCATCTTTGCCTGGGATGATAAACTGAAAACCTTGAGATTTATCTGCAGGCTGGCTGCATCCCAGTTTTGACTTCTTTGCTGCCATTTGAAAAAAATCAAACATATTAATTGCCAAAGAAGAAAATATACTCTCTGCTGCTCTAGGCAAGTGGGTCCAATAGAGAGGAAAAAAAAAAAAAAAAAAAAAAAAAAAAAGTGAAACTCCAATTTTTGTCACCTGCCTGGACTTATCCTTGTGTTCTTTCCCATGGCAGCCTCCCATTTCACTGTCTGGGACTAGGAGTGGATTCAGCTGCCCCTGGGCTCCTTACCTCTTCAGTTCAAGGAGTTTAGAAAGCAAGGGGGTCCACTCTGGACTTTGTGATCTACCAGGGGGTCTCCCTGCTGTGTCTGACCTACCCTGTCCTCTGTGCAGTAAATAATCAAGTGTCCCTTGCCATCTTGAATCTTGTTAAGTTGCTATCTTATTTATGATTAAACTTCGTTCGATCTTCACATTATATCAATAAAAATATTGCTGCCTCTCTCTTAGGAGTGAAGTGTGTAATTTCATCCTTGAGAAAAGTGCCCTATGATCTCCACTTCCTACAGGGGAGTGTGGTGTTTTGAAGACTGACCCCAGTCTTTAGAGAAGTCCGTTTGGAGAAGTCCTCAGTAATCAGAGATGTTTTCTCCTAGCTGAAGTGGTCTACTACAGCATACCCCAGTGACACAAACTTTTTGGGGAAATAGACAAAAGAAAAGCTGTTTAGAAAGAAATAAAATCCATGTGTAAATGAACCACTGAGACCTCCCTAAAATGTTGGTAATACACATCCTTACTGCCCACCCTATTTACTACTGCTTATTTGCCTTGGGAAGCTGAAGGTGGGGTTAACACTGATGGAGTTCCTGTGTATCAGAACATGAAGCCATCATTCCCAGTGGCTGGAAACCTTCCCCAGGGATCTGACTTTCCCTCAGCTAGAATAGACACAGAAAGGAAGAACTTTCTTAGGTCAAATTGTCACATTTTGAAAAAGCTTGTTCTAGCACATTTATTATCAGCTTGCTGAAATCATTAGGGAGTCCTCAGACATCAGATCCCTGCTCCACAGGGCTTAGGGCACACACATTTCTTCCTGGTAGCTACATCAACGTCCCTCCTTTACAGTGCCTTGGTCAGTTTCCTGAAGGTTTGGGATAATTGTGGCTGGACGCCTGCAAGTGTTTGTGCCCTGGACTGATGAGTGAAAATCTGCAGGCCTACGCAAGCAGAGGGACTAGCTGTATTTCTCATGCAAACACACATGTGCATTCTACCAGGGGCCTCGGGGAAGGGCACACATCTGAACACTGGGCCGTCTGTGGCATGGTTGGTGTCTATTAATCACAGCCACTGTGCAAGCAGGGTAGCAGAGAAACGTTGGAGAAAGACCTTCTCTTTTTTTGCCACATCAGTTCCAGCAGTGCCTTTACCTCAGACCTGCTCACTTATATGGCACAAATCCATTTTCCTTGATGTTTACCTCAATTGCATCTGCAGAACTACCAGAAGATGAGCAGGCACTATTTCTGTCCCCTGTGGCCCTCAAACTCCCCACCCCAGAGCTAGTTTCTGACTGCAGACTCTTTAGCATCTGCAGCTGCTGAAGATGATGTCCGTCTCCAGCCTTACCACCTTGCATCTTGCCTAAGGCCTCTGTGAGCTTTGGTGCAGCGGGAGCCCTGCAGAAATGATGTTTGGTCATGGAAGGTGGCTACCTAAGGGGACACCATTAACCTCTATCAGAGCCTGCCCCGTTCAGGAGCCCTGTGCACATAAACTACTGCCTTTGGAGCCAAAGGTGTAATTTAATTATTGTTTCACTGTATTTCTGCTTTAGAAATTCCTCGCTGAAGTTACTGTGCATGAGGGCTTAGGATGCATCAGAGCTGCTGCACAGATGGCTGTTTCCCAAGTGGAAATGGCACTGTAATGCTGATGTGTCCTAGCTGAAAGCAGCCTTGTGCAGCACGGGGACAAAATTCTCTTTTTATGAGCTACAGGGCTAATGAAGGTCTAAAAAGGCTATGGTAATAGCCAGTTTTCTCTTTTCTCCGCGTTCATAGAACTTGTTGGGATGCACCCAGTCATGCAACAGTCCTGCAAGTATTGTGTTGGTGTGACCCCTGTGTGGTTCAGGACAAACCCTGAACCCTGGGAGAAGCCTTATTTCACACTCATTTCCTTATCTGCTTACTCTGCATGGCCCTGCCTTCATGCACAGTGGGAGACCTCTCAGGGACTCCGACAACCTCCAGCTGTGGAGCAGGTTTGCACATCTGCTCCAAAGGACTAAGGTTGTGATACTAAACCCTTCATGTCTCAATTGTACTGTGACCCTGGTATCCTTAAATAGTGTCTTTGTTAGACACTTGTCCTTATTTAGTGTAGGGTTTGATTTATTTATTTTATTTTTTGTATACTCATACCTCCAGGATCTGCTTTACTGTCATAGGTATTTGTGCTTCAGCCTGTAAAATGAAGATAATTATTCACCTATGGTCAAATTATATGGTTTTTGGTGGTATGAATTTCCCTCTGCATGGGCTTGCCTCTGTGTTGAGATCCTATGAACTGTGTTGCTGCCTTGAGTAGGCAGTGTGACTGCTCTTCCAGCTGACTTCCAGGGTCAGAAGTGTTGTTTGTAGCAGAGAAAGGAGGGTCCAGAAGCCGAGCCCTCAGTCTCAGAAAAACACCCTCATCGCAGAGCTCTCCTCTCTTGCCAGCTACACGGACACTAAGGCATCCATTTGTGGAACACAGTTTGTCTCACAGCAAGGAGAAAAATACCCTTTGACTTATACATTGATCACATTTAATGGGGAACAGCACAGGAGGAGTCATTATTAATAATTATTTGCATAACAACAGCCTTTCTTCCACAGATCTCACAAAGCTGGGCAAACACGAATTAATTCAACCTTAAACTACCCACATGGGAGGACGCAAAGTATCATTATCCACATGAACAGTTTCTCTGCATGATTTTACTAATTATAGTATAGCACTTAGGTGTTGTTACATGTGCTATATAAGGTGGTAAATAACATTTTACAGGGAGGAACCAAGGCATTTTCTTACCCCATCAGATTCTCTTTCCTGTGCTCACATTATCCTGATCCAGCAATGGAGAGAATTATTCAGATGAAAGTTAAGGAGGAAATGGGCCATCAATGGGCAGCATGACCAAAGCTATCAGTAGGTGAAATGCTTTGCCCAAACCCCACAAAACATGGCCTGATGAAGAGCTGGACAAGCATGAGTCTGCTAGGGGAGTCCACAATCTAGCTGTCTATCAGTTCTGTCTAGGAGGGTGCATGCCTCAGCTCACCTCGGAGGACCCCACATCCAGGCACTGAGGTTTGGCTGAGACCTCCAGCAAGGCCTTTGCCATCCTTTATTTCCCTGCTAAGCACACAGAAAAAAAAAAAAGAAAAAAAAAAAAAAAGAAAAAAAAAAAAGCTGGCTCTAGGTCTTTCTGAGGACAGCCCAGCAACTGGGCAAGGCGGTGTCTGAAATAAATATAGTTTTGGAGGAGAGTTCATTTCCCCTGAATTAATGCAGCCTGACACAGAGCGCAGGAGCATGTGCCATCTGGTCAGATCTGCCTTGATTTTGTGAACAAGGGGGAGGGTAACCGATACTTTTATGAACTGCAGTTGCTGCACAGGCGAAAACAGTAATCCCTTGGGTACCGAAAATGCGAGATGCTAATCTGAAATTAAAATGGGTAAATGCACGCAGGCCCAGTAAGGTCAAGAAGGTCAAAACCATCTTCTCTAAGGAAATGAACCTTTTTATCTTGAGAAGCTCTGGGCACAGCCATGTAGTTCATCAGTTTAATAGGAGGCAGTGGGGTAGCGTGCTGCTCTTTTATTTCTGAGCCAAGCTTGTTCCCTCTATGTGTGGAGTGTAATGTAATTCCCTTCCTTCATCCCACAACTTACGTGTGTCCTCTGTAGAGAATTCACTCCTCCATTACATGTCCATACCCCTTCCCCACCTCAGGCCCTGTTTTGCCATTGCCTTTTGATATAAATTGTGCTGGAGGGTGTTCCTCTTCCTCCTCAGCTAGTGATCGGGCAGCTAATTCCACTCTCTCAAGGAGTCCTGCCGAGCATGTAATGAAATGGCCAAATTCCGGCAGTTCTCCCCAGGAGGGAGTCGGAAACCATTCAGCGGCATGTCACAATGTGAGCTGTGATAGTGGGGAACCTGGAGGAGATCCTCATCTATCTCCTCGTGCTGCTCCTGAGAGCAGGGCTCGTGCCTTGGCAAGTGCTGGATCAGGACTTTGCACAAGCTGCTGGAGAGGTCAAGACAGCCCGGGCACACCCCATGGTGCTGGCTTATAGAGTCACAATTGGCTGTGACTTTGGGACAGGACAGGCTCTTAATTTAGTGGATAATGGCTCAGTAACCCAGAGGCATGTGTAAGGCAGGAGCAGAAAGAGTTTGCTGTCTTTTCCTTACAAAATTGCTCCTTGGCTGAGTGCCTTGCTGATTTTCAGCCATCGTCCCATTGTGCAAAATAGTGATGAGGACTCTCGAACCTCTGTGCAGATCAGCTGAGGCACTTCCCTAAAGGAGGACATCATCTGCTGCCACTAGCTCTTCCCTGGCTGTTGTGGGTTCATCCCCTTGACGGGCACTGGTCATGCACACAAAGCCTGCATGTGCTGCTTGGTGTAGGGGTGGAGAGTGATTTACAGGGTTATGAAGACTGCAGGAAGGACCAAAATCGGGACTGCATTTTTTTTATACAGTCAGTTCAAGGTGAGTATTGCAGCTCTTCTGGCCAGGGAGGCTCTCAGGAGAGGATGTTTCCCAGCAGTAGGTTTTGTTGTCCTTTTTCCCCATTGATGTAAAACAGGAGCAGTACCTTGATTGTGTTCCTGCCTTGGATGCAGAAAAATTTGCCTTGCTTTTTAGGTAGAGGCACATGACGGTGCATGGGGGAAAGATACTATAACGAATGGGGGGGGTTCTGGGCTTTGCAGCCCAGATAAAAGATTCAGGTTTGGATTTAATTGATGGGTTTAATTCATGACAGGGAGATTCTGGCTCAGAAATTTCCATCAGTTTTATGAGCACTGAGCAGTAATCATCTGTGCAAGGGGCACATTTCTGTAAAGATCCTGCTTGTATTCCCCTTCAGTCATGCCCTCTCTCCCCCCACCCTCCATCCTTTTCTCTTGAAAAGGAAATATCCTCCAAACCAGGGAACTTTAAATGTCTTTTACCTCTTTTCTTCTCTTACTCCCAAGCTCATTTTTTGTCTCTGGACCAGCATGCCCGATAAAATCATGCAAAGGTCTTTTATTTATGTTTGGCTAGGAGCTGACCAGATGCCCCAGCCTGTGAAATAATCACCATCTGTTGATTGTAATTGCAAGGCAAAAGCCAAAAGCCTGGAAGGTTTTTTTTCAGTGATGTATTCAAAGAACTGCAGCCTGACTTTTCTGAATAAAAACTAAAGCTTCTACTCTGGGTCAGACCTTTTTTTCTTTTCTTTTTTTAATACCTTCCCACATGCTGAATGCCTATGAATAGTTCTGCTACTCATTCCATCCTTATTGGGAGCAATTTGCCTTTGCACTTTCTTTTTCCTCCATGGCCCTCTGAGAAGGTGGCCCCATGGCTGTGTCCCGGTGTGTTGCATCCTTCCTTTGCAGCCCAGCACTTCGGTGGGGAGCACACGCATCTGAGGTCCTACTCTGCAGTGAGTCTGTCCTCTCCCTCTTTTTGTCTCCCTGCCATCTTGCCATTCTCACATCAGTCAAAGATGTCTCGGGGGGAGAAGGACAATGGCGAATACTGCAGGTGCAGTGAGAATCAATAATTCATTTAATCATAAATTAATAAATGATGATACTGCTTGGGGAGAAGGGGAGGAAGAGAAAGAACATTAATAAAGTGGTTTCCAGATCAATTCCACAACTCTGAGTGACCGAAGAAAGGCACCAGAGGGCCTGAACCTGATAATTGTCAAGGTCTGCAGGATTCCCTCGCTGCTGTCATTGCCATTTCTTGGGTTTAATTCAGTGACCTGGCTGTTATCTGCCTGTCTCCTGGGGTACTTGGGGGCTGCAGAACTTCGGTATTTGCATGGCAGCGAGCAAAATGCCTCTGGGTGGGGCAAGCGAGCTGTATAGGCATTTCTGTGCTTGCTGCATAAAAGCATTGCCGTGCTTGAAGTGCTTCTGCCAGGCGCTGAGAAGAAGGCAGGTCTTCAGTCCTAGCCCACCAACAGCTGAGCTTGCTTCTCTGGGGCTGTGGGGTGCAGCTGAGTATTGCAGCCACTGGGTGACCCAGGAGCCATTAATGCTGCTCTGCATCTGGCCCTGCCCAAAATACGTGGGGAGGAATGCACATGTGCATCCCATCTGCTGGAGTCTACAGCGTATGAAGGCAGGGCAAGCCAGGATTTAGCCATCAGAAAATGAGGAATGAATATAATAAGGACATTAAATGCATTAACCTCCAGCAGACACCCCTTGGACAGGTTATGCCAATTTATTTCAGTAAGTGGACAAAGACGGAGAAAGCCCGTAACACAGCAGTCCTTCATCCTGACTAATGAGCAGCCAAATTTGTCAAATGAGCTACCACCAAGCTGTGGTGCTTTCCAGTACTTTTCTCTTCAGTGTGCTCTGTCCTTCCCCCTGCCTGCAGTAACAGAGGCATTTTGCAGCAGCTTAAATGAAGGTCCTCAGGGGTTTGATTTGTCTCTGAAAATATATAGGACCCTGAGGATGTCTTTCTGTGGATTTAATGCTCGGTGGGACTACCTGAAGCTTGTTTTCATCATCGTCCAGGAGAAGAGGTCAGGTCTGTTTACACTGCGTGGCAGTGTAAGAGGAATTTGGAAGCTGTGCCCCTCTCCCAGCCCTCCATGTGGTCAGCAGGCATCTGGGAACATGACCTCCCTAGGGACACAAGGTCTTTATTATGGATTTTTATGTCACTGTATTAATAACAGTAATGACTACTGGTTTTAGAGCCTTAGTATCTCTTTTACATAACTACGTATGTTGCCAACAGGCACAAGGTGAGCCAAAGCTGCTGGAATACCCAGCAAGGCCCTTTGCCTCAGCAGGGGCTTGAATTCTGCCCAATGCTCATATACTGGGCAAAGCATCTGCTTTTCCTAAAAGGAAGGAGTGAGCCAGTGCAACCAAAAGTGCTACTGAGGCTTGGGACCTGAAATCTCAGGCAGCTCAAAGACTGGGAGAGAGGGGAAGGGTCTCCAAAATGCTCTTGCTGGGTGCACTCACAGCACCTGTGCCCCTTCTTCCCCTTGGGTTACTTCTTTTACATCAGTGCAAATTAGAATGAGGTCAACTTATTTCCTGATATAAAGTCTCTCTTCTTTTTTTTTTTTTTTTTTTTTCCCCTCCAGTTTAATATCATAACTCCTCGTTATTACCTCCTCCCATTCTGCAATATTCATATGGATCAAGTATATTTTATAGTTTACTTCCTTGGGATTGTTTCTTAGTCAGCTGTGCACATTTAACCCTTCTTGGTCTTCCTCCTAAATTCTTCTAGATATAATTATTAACCTTCTCCTCTTTTATATCCGGTAAGGAAAACCTGATGGGATGAACAAAATTGAAACCTTGGGCTAGTTGCAATGAAATGGTGCTAAAGCTCCTTCCTCCCTCTCTTTGTTGTTGCACGATGCCTCTCTCTTTACTACCCAAAACTGCAAAAGCCTGTTTTGCTAATAAAACACAACAAGATTTTTTATTTGCTATTTTCTCTAATCTCAGAGTACAAAACAGTTTCTGGGCTTTCTCCCTCCTGCTGAATATGCACCTTTTGGACCATTGCTCTCTAGGTTCATTACCTGCATTTTTCTGTTTTGGTTGGGTCTAGATTAAATCATCATCTCTCTCACTCATGCTACTCCCTGCTTTAACTTTCGGACTATTGCCCACACATGCTTAATTTTAAGGAACTTGTTTGGTAAGGGCCTGTTTCTTTTTCTTTTGTTACATTTGCAATTTCTCTGTAGGGCATCAGCTGCAAATGTAATGGACAGTAAGTGTTGGCTTCCTCTGACACTGGCTTGATAAGACCAGTCCAAATAAGTGCATTTTCTTTTGGTACCTCTAGCCATTTTTTTGATCTGTGGGTTCTTGGTTCTGGTTGAACTGATGCGGGGAGGTAAGGTCATGTTCTTTAAATCCTTAAGGTGCTGCTTTTACTACCTCCCCTCTGGGTGCTAGTTGTGTATATGTATTAAAAAGCAAAAGATTTTCACTTGTGTATTGCATGTGGTTTTATTCTTTAGATTCTTAATGACTCCCTATTTGTTTCATTATTTCACTAGGGATAGATATCGACTTGGAATTAAACATTGCCAACTCTATTCCTTATTGAAAATCTTTATTATGTTTGCTTTTTGGTTGGTTTTGTGGAACCTCCCCAGCTCAATGTAAATTGTCAGATTATTTGTCACTGGGATAATACGTTTGTCAATGGTTTGCCATAACAAATTAGGCTCCTGATCTTGCATACATTTATGCATGTGCTTATATATATAGATTGCTTAACATTCAACCCTGTAATAGTTCTGCTGAAGTGAAAAAGACTTCTCAAAAATATATCTCTTCTGGATTGAGTGTGACGATGTTGCTAGCTTTATTTGGTTTGTAGACATGTTGTTCTTTAAGATCTTTTTGTTTCTGCTCCCCTTCTCCTTCCTCCTCCCCCCTTTTCTAGACAGAACTTCCTTTCTTCTGGCTAAGGACAGATTTAAAAAAGCTGCTCAGCCATTGCTTAACCATTAATTTCATCCTCATCCTCATTTGTTAATGAACCTACCTTCTTTCTGGTGCTTCTTTTCCTCCTGATGAATTTGTAAATCCCTTCTTATTCCCTTCACTGCCTTGGGCAACGTAAATTCATTTGCTTTTTTTCCCCTTACCCTTATCTTTTCCCTACAGCCTTAATTGACTCTGTATATTCTTGTTTAGTCACAATCTCCCCTTCCATTTGCAGCACAGAACTTTTCTCATGGATTTCTTAATGAAAAGGCATCAGTAGGAAAACACCGTGCTGTACAGTACAATAAGATCTGAAGTGTTTCATTTAAAAGTTGCATGTGGTGGAGCCTTCTCAGGAAGAACTTGTATTAGGAAGATTCACTATGTGGCAAAGCCAGCATTTTAGTTCTAGTGGGTCTCTGACTTAATTTTTAAAGCTCTCACTGTGACTTGAGCAGGGTGAGATCGGCAGCTGAGCAAATGGCAAATCCTGTTCTTTCTGAGCAGTTTCATCCGCTGTGCAGTGTTGGATGTTCTTCACGAGAGCTCCTTTCCTTCCCTGGTAGGAGACAAAGAAAATCTTCCCATTTTCTGGGTAGTTCATCTCCGCCAAATGAGGCGTGTGGGGGGTGTCTGTGAGCGTTTCTGCCACTTCTTGCTCAAATGAAGGCAGGGTGCCAGGAGGAAATCTGGACTGAGAAAATGAGGAGCTGTAATGGGGGAGAGGGGACGGGAGGTCTTCCCAGCCCTCCAAGGTCTCCTCAAAGATGGGTTGGCAACGATGCCATGCTTAAAGGCTTCAGCAGTGTGGTAGACAGGCAGGAATGTCCTGTGACCACTGTGGATGTTGCTAGCAGGGATGGCACACACACCCCCAGGGAGCAAAGCTGGAGATAGAGGGGTTGCTTCAGGAGGTCCAGAAACATAAACTTGGAGTCTAAATTTGGAGTCTCATTAGAGAAGACCTAGTCAGCCAAGGCTGATCTCACGACCTAGAAAGATGCTTAAATCTTGTGACCTACAAAGATGTAACCTAGAAAGTGGCTCTCCCACTGACCTGCCCCATGATCTTGGGAAAGTCTATTTTCTGCTCAGTTTCCCCATCTATAAAACAGGGACAGTGATGTGGGGTTGTGAGAGGTTGGCCAGCTAGTGACTGGGAAATGCTCTAACACCCTGGACTGAAACAGCAATGTTTCTTTCTTGTATGGAGTCAGTGTGAAGGTGTTGGTGGGGCAGAGCAGGAGGAGGTCAGTTGTGTTCAGTGGTTCACACCACCTCTTCTGGGGATGCTCTCACCCACCTCTTTTCTCCCTCCTCCTTGTGTGGGTGCCGTGGAGAGTGGCTATGGATAAGCAAAGCGTAACAGGGTTACAAGTTCCCATATGCCTTTTGGACCAGAATAGCACCAGCCATTGCCTTTTCATCATCCCACATCACCCCCACCCTTCCACGCTTCCTGAAGGTGGACAAGTCAGGAGTCATGCTAAGCCCTGAGGAGGTGGAAGAAAGCACAAACTGTGCTTAAAAATAAAGACATCGACCCACAACTGCCCCCTTTCTTCTCTTGTGACCCATGTTGCCTGGCAGGAGTATTGCCAGAGCTCTGGTCAGCATGCTGGATGTTTTCTCAGAGGAAATGTCTCTTTGTTTACATGGGGGAGAGGGGAACTTAGGAAGAAACCTGGCACAGAGCAGTTTGGATTCAGTTAATCCGCTTAGAAATACATTAATCGGAGGATCAGATGCTGTCAACAATACTCTTTCCCCCTCACTCTCTTCCCTCTTTCAGTACCTTACAGTGATGACTGCTCCCATTGGGTCCTGTTCCTCACCCTCCTCCACGTGTCCCTCTTCTTCCCTGCTGTGAAAGTCAGGGAGAAATGAAGCACAGGGAGATTAAAGCAAACTAACAAGTAAAATATAAATCCTAGATCTAAATGAAAATTAAAAATGGATTTTCAGCTGTTTATTTGCATCCCTAAATATAGCCTTGTGCCTAAGCAAAACGGAACATAGCCAGGATTTCCCTGGAAAGCACTGGGAAAAATGTGCAGTTCCCAAAACATGAGCGAGCAGTGGAAATAGTGGCTGCCTGCTTCCCCTCGGGACTTTATCCATCTCCCCCTACGACCACAAGAGGCTGCAGAACAAGCTGTGGTACCACACTGAGAGGTGGCATTATCAGGGCATTATCACCACAACTGGAGAAAGAACTACTCCAAGCCACCAGCCCTCACTGCCTGGAGTGTGAACTGGGGTACTCGACTTCTGGCTAACATCTCTTACCCAAAAACGTAATTATTGTCAGCAGTAACAATTTAGTGGGTGCACTGTTTAGAACTGGAGAGAGGTTCAATTTCTTTAGTTTCTTTTTTGTTTGTTTGTTTTCTTTGTGCAGTTGGGATAATAATATGCACAAAGACATCACCTGTAGGGTGAGAGAGCCCTGAGAGAAGGGGTCACTAATAATGCTGTTAATGACATATTCCTTCACACCTTGCTATTTTCCTGGCTGGCCTTTGGTGAATTTGAAAGGAGGCTGAAAAGTGCATATAGCTGAGCTTGAGGCCAGGTTTGCTACTCTCTGAGCTATGTTGTTGTAGAATAGCTGTTGTCAGAGGAGTATTTGTTCTACATGTGCTGTCTTCTTCTAACATTTTTTCTTTATTAATTTTTCAAGAAAAGCACAAGAACAAAAAGCATTGCAGTGTACAAGATATCAGTACCAGCTGGGGGATAAAGAAAGAGGTGAATAGCTTCATCTTTGTACTCGTAACGTTTGTTTTGCACACGCGTCCTGGGTTTTGTCCTCAGATATGCAGCATTTTCTTTCATTTTCTGTTACGAAGATATAATCAGAGGCAATGCAGGATGTGCAACGTGGCTTACTTAATTTCAAGGGAAACCTTTAACTTCAGGAACATCTGACCTTTGAGCCACTGTTTTAACAGCATTACAGTTGCATTCATTCTGGAGATTTTCCAATCCCATATTAATCCAAATTCTGTTGAAGGCAATACCCAGACACCCATTGTCTTAAGCTGGGGTTGGTTCAGGTCATTACTCTTCATCCTGTGCTGAGAAAAGGATAAAGAGGAGAATGCAGCAGTGGATGAAAATTTTTATGCCAAAATATTTTTTTGGGGGGAGGAGGGGGGCAGGTGGCATGAGGGGAATACAGTGCTGTTGCCTGTGGGTGCAGCAGTACTTGCCACAAATGGGAATTAAGGAGCAATTTTGCCAAAGATTCCTCCATGCAATCTTCTCTTCCACGTGAAAAAGTCCTTGTGCCAGTTCCCCTCTTCTGCTCCCTAATGTTGGACCACCATGTTGAAGGAAAATTGAGAACCAGCCTCTGCTCCCCTTGATCTGCTATAGATGAAGATCCAGAGGAAACAGCACCATTTCCCTGTTCATGCTTTATTCATCTTCTATATGCATCTGTGTGCTAAAAGGATAGCACAAGCAGATGCACTGAGCTATTTGAGGATGTGTCAATTCTTCTCATGTTGTTGCACCCCAGCCACAGTGGTGCGCTGTAATGCAGCTGCCTGGTGTCTGTGTGGCTGCTGGAGCTGGCTCTGCTCTGCCCTGCAGGTCTTTCACAGGCTTCTTTCCCTAACAGACTTGGAGTTCTGATCCTGTGATCCATACTGTAAGGTAAGCCTTGATGCAATAGCTTCGAACGACCTGGGGTTGGGCATTGGCCCTGCAACCAACAAACGGACACAAGACTTCTCAGAAGGCTGTGTCCAGACGTCATGCCAGCGAGACAGAAATGCTGAGCTAGCAAGCTCATGAACTCCTGCATCTTGGCTCCCTCCCAGAAAACAGGAGGTAGAGAGCCAATAAAACTCACAGAGATGTATGCCTTTGACAGCAGCCCTGTGTACATCAGCTGCTCTATTGCTCCTGGCCAGGAGCAGGGGCTCTGCTACCTGCTGGATGAGCTTGTAGCATTGAATCTGTGCGTTTTGGGGCTTTGTTTGCCTGGGCAAAGGAGGGTGTGGTGGCACTGCTGCTTCCACTCTGTTCAGCATGAGTAAGAGGCAGAGGGAGGACATGGTAGCACAGGTCTTGCTGTGAGATGCTGTCAGGAAAGTATGCAATGTCCTTCCCAGCATGGTGTCCCTGCTGGTTTTAGCCGCACTGGCTGGATTAAACCTGGTTCAGACACGTACTCATGCTGGGGCTCGGTTTTCATTTTGCTGAGGACAAAAAAACACTTGTGGGTTTGGGGCTAGCCTATGTCTCCAGTATGTTGTGCAGAGCTGGTCTGAATTTTTCTTTCTATGTGTTGATGAAAAATGGCGTTGTGGTTGTTGTTAATAAATGTTCTTCACAGAAGTGCCCATTATGTTCTTTTCTTCATTTCCTTCTTCCCATGGAAAATGGCCAGGGTAGGAGAAAGAAGTGGGACAGGTGGTTTTTAATTTCTTTGGACATTGGTTTCAATTTTTACAATAAGAAAAAGGGTGGGGAAAGATGCAGAGAAAGGAAGGAAAGGAAAGCCTTTCTGATGCTTTTTTTTTTTTTTTTTTTAATCTAAGTTCAGTGCTGGAAAACTGTTATCTGCTTTTCTGCTCATTTTCCTCTCCATCCCTGTATTTCTTGTGTTCCTCTCTTGTAGTTTGCCTCCTCCCAGACTGCTGCTTTCCTGAGAACATAAATAGCCACAAGTGCTGGTATTTGCATGGAAGGTAGGAAAGGAACCTTGCAGGACAAGGCAGTGCCGCAGGTAGACACACTCCCCTGAGCAGTGTCTTTCAGAGCTTTGCTGCTGTCGTAGCTAGAAAGTTAGTCTGAAATCCTGCAGCGAATTTTGCTGCTAACAAAGATGATTGGTGGGGTAAAGAGAAATGTTTTTAACATGCAAATTAAAAGCATAGTATAGTTATCTTCTGGTGTCTTGCTTTCTGTGTTCTTCTGCTTCTTTTCCTTTGACGTATCTCTCTATCTCATTCCCTACCTTACTTCCTCCACAGTGATGGCTTTCTCCTATCACAGGGGGATGTGTTTTATGGGCTCCCACTTAACCTGCCTGATCCCAACTCTTATAAGGCTCCTTCTCCTTTTGTACCTTTGTGCCTGGTACAAATGAGTATGGTAGGTCCCTATGGAGGGTGCTGTGCTTTTGGGATGCTTCCCAGCCAGCCAGCAGCACCTCTGGCTGCATCTCCCTTGTCCCTTAGCCCAAACAATTCTTGCTCAGATGCTGACTGATACCATCACTCTTTTCTCCTGCCGTGATGATGTGTGGAGTGTTCAAACACTCCAGAAGCCTTAATTAATGAACGTGTGTTCCCTGCTGGCCACTCTGTGTGCAGCCAGTGGCTGGGAGGAGAGGGGCACGGCTGCCGCTGGAGCATACGCTGCGCATCCTGCCTTTCACAGTCGGCCATTCCTCAAAGCCTCGCCCCCCCCGCAGAAGTGGAGGGGGCCTGGGATGCCTTGGAGGGGCAAAGAGACGCAATTGGGTTTGACAGGATTTGCACCACAAATTAAGTGCTGAGTGCTAGCATTTGACACTCTAGCTCCGTGGAGCTTTTGGGTAGCCCCTCGCAGAGAAACCTGTCAGAAACCCAAGCATCCAGAAAGCAGGGGGGAAAACCACACTGCCACCTCCTGTTTTTCACTTCTCGGAGGATGCAGAACACTGAATGGGTGCTGCGTGGTCTTGTCAGCCCTAGCGAGCACCCTGACTCCACTGCCTAGGGGAGGAAGGTGTTCTCATGGCAGAGAGCCTGCATACTGCCACCCTTCTCCCCACACCGCCCCAGTACAGGGCTGGATGTATGTCCTCCAAAGTGAGTGCGGGACCCTGGGAATGAAGATCTGTATGATGCCCTTCAACCTGGGGATGTGACTTTTTTTTCTCCCTCCCTCTGCCCCATCCTGTGCTTCTTACAGCCCTGGTTAGCTGCATTGCTATAGTGCTGGGCACAACCATGCCCCAGAAAATCACCTCTTCTTGGGTCTTGCTGGCAGCATCAGCACTGGAGAGGAGATTTTTGAGGGTGTGTGAGAGGGCTGAAAGAAAGAGGATAGGTGAGTAGATGCCCAAGGCTCTTCTCTCTCTGCTAGGGAAGTCCTAACTGCTAGTCCTTGTTTTGGGTTCGGTGGGGGTTTGGAAACAACAACATCCTTCCTCATGACCAAAAAGTATGTACCAAAACCATTTAATTACTTCCAGCCAGTGATGTTCATGCCAACAGAATAATGGAAGCTTGTTTTCATTTGTTAGACTTCCATTACCTGGAAGCAGCTGTGTTTTCTTCATCTGTCCTTCGTGCTTATGCATTAATGCTGCATGTGCTGTCTGAAGTGATGCTGTCTTCCAGCCTAGCAGAAGTGCCTCCTCCCATGCTGCATCTTCTCCTCCCTAGAGTTGGGAAGAGACTTTAACATTTTGTGACATGAGTGCAGAGATGCATATTAGTAGGTCCTACAATAATGAGAGCTGGGCAAGCAGTTGTAAAAAGCTGTTCCTTTGCTGAAGGTAACCTCTGGATGGGCAGTGCCTTGTGCCAGCCAACCTTGCCGTTAGAGATGAATTCCCTCCCTGTGGCCTGTGTTTATTGTGAACATAAATGACATACCTGTGGCAGCCTCAAAATACATCTTCTGAGCTTCTGTTTTAGGATTTAGCACCACTGGCTGCCCAAGTGGCACAGAAGCACTGGCAAGGTGAGGGATCACCACAGTCGAATGTTCCATGTGGGAAAGAAATGACAACAGCAGATCTCCTCCCTACAGGTCCAAACTGTAGAGCCCAACAATATTCAAACCCACATCTAGAGTCTTCATTGGTAGACCAGGCTTTGGTGCAGTGCATGTTTGCTTTCTGACTTTATCTTAGCTGCTTTTTATGGAGTCATCCACCAGCTGAAGTAATCTCTGTGCTTCCACAAGTGTTTTGCAGCAGCCTTTCCCTCACGCAGTATTGTCTTCAAGCAGGGGATGCTGGTGTGAGCGCTCACAGAAGGCAAGGAAACCAGGTCGGGCAAACACTGTCGAAACAAATTCAGGCTCATTATTCAAACAGATGTTCATGAATATATTTTGCCATATTTGCAGAGTCTTAATTGTAATCTGACTTGATGGGCACATGAGTTTAAAAGTAGAAGACTGAATTTATGGAGGGAGGGATGAGCTGGAACGTGACTTACAGAGCTGGGTTCTGGAGAGTGAGGGTTCGCTTCCACCTCTGCACAAGCATGAGCAAGTCACCTGGGGAAACTCCTTGTCACCAGGCCTTATTGCTCCTTGCCTTCCCTGGGAAAACACACCCATGTTGTGAGCAGGACTGCTGCATTGCGTGTTCATTTATAATTGCTGCTTTCTTTACTTTCCACTCTTGCAAATATAGTGGGGATTTACTGCTTTTTTTTCCCTCCCAAGTTAAAGGCTCTCCTCCATCACTCTTCTTTTTGCTATCAGCATCTTCCATAGGAAGCTGTCAAAACTTATCTTAATGGGGCCCCTCCTGTGAAGTTTTGGTGTCACCGAGTAATAAAGTGACTTCCCTGCCTGGTGAACAAGAAGGGAATCTGGGCAAGAAGCCCAAGCATAATTCTTCTGCAGAGATTATTATTATTGCCATTAGCAAATATGGTAGGAAAAGTTATGATAAACAAGGGAGAGATAAGTGTGATTTGTACATGTTTAATCTCTTCTCTATGTGTTGTTTTTTCTTTTTCCTCCCTGTTGACAAGCTAGGTAAAAAGATTGCATCAGTTCTGCATAGAGTCTGATGACACTGGGCTTGTCCATTGCATGATGTGACACAACTCATCCAATCTCATACGGTACTTTTTCACATCACAAAAATGTTTCTTAAAAGGATAATTTTACCCCTTGAAGTAAATGATGTGGTACCACATAGTCTAGAGAGAGAAACCTACTTCTCAGCCTCCTGCAGCATTTTAAGTCTGCAGCTCATAACAGAGCAAGGGACTGCAAAACAATCAATCAGAAAAACAACTTTTAAATCCCCAGGACCTCTATACAAGTAGCCTAAGCCCTTAGTGCCCTCTCCCTAGCCATAAGGCAAACAAGAAGGGAGCTCAAAAAGGTAATTGAGTTCTCTGCCTAGTGCTATGTGTTTCTAGGTGAGAACCTTGGTAGCAAGAGGCACACCACAGTTTGGGAATGATTCTTCCTTCCATGATGCAAAATAGTTTAGTGAGTCCTTTGGAAAAGGTAGAGAAGCACCAGTGAGCTGTGGCAGCCCGAGCTGTGTCTTGCACACATGCTTCTTTCCTTGGAGATGATGCAGGCTGTGCACACCACATTGCTGGTTTAAAAGTGGGGGTGTTTGCAAGCCCCAGCAAACTTGGCATCAGGGCTGACCTGCATGATTTGGCGCTGGTCCTTCCCAGGTATTGCCAAGACACTTGGAGGAAGGTTGAGGCAGCAACATTTTTGATGCCTATGGATATGATCTGGTTTCAAAAAGCACTGTTGGGCAGGTGGAGCCAAGCTGTGCCCTAGCATGGCTGCTAACCTTTGTGAAACAAGTAAGCGCTGTTTTGAAGTGTCCCACACGTTCCCAACAGCACAGGGTTTGCTTCCCAGGACCACAGGGTGAGTGGTATACCTTGAAACGGGACCTGGAAGTACCCAGCATGAGCCTTTCACAGCTCTTGGGAACCACAGAAAGGCTTCTCTTATCTGAAAGGATAAGCGGGGACAGCAGTGAGTGCCTGCTCCTGGCTGCCAGAGAAAGGAAAGCATTCGGAGAGACTTCGTTATGTGGAGTACCACTGCTCTGAGCTTTTAATAATGCAATGGACTTGTAAGTGTTCCAAACGATGAGATTTGTGAATGAATTTTTAATCTGGGGTTTAACATTAAAGATTAACATGTGTGTTTTGAATTTCAAAAAGGGAATTTACCCCCAAAAGGCTAAGACTTGCTTCAGTAGCTTCTTATGATTTTGTTTTATTTTGCTCCCCCACCCTCCCCCTTGGGGTGCATTAAAGCAAAAAGAAAAGGGAAAACCCAGCGTCCCGGCTGTGCTTGGGGAATCTTCAACTCATTGTTAAAGCAGTGTCCAATTGGGCTTTTCCATATTAATGTTGCTTTGTGTGCTCTTAGACTCGGCAGGAGTGACAACATCTGTGTGAAAAACTGAGCCAGCTGTGCAGGAAAAAAAAGTCTTTTAGTTCAGAGCAGTTGTGTACTTTGCTGCTTGGGCATAAGCAGCTTCTTGCATCTGTTATGGAGGGAAAATGTACAAAGTGTTTTCCTGAGACTCTGACTCTAAAAGACAAGGGAAGCCTGTAGCAGCTCTGTGTTTGCAGAAGTTAGCAGCTCCTGTAAAAGGGAATTTAGGATATCAGGTTAAGGGGAAAAAGAGAGGACAAGCATTAGATCAGTGGGGTTTGGTCATCCAGGGTTGAAGAAAAGAAGGTGGTAAGTGGGGAGGCATGTGGTCATGTATGGTAGCAGCAGCAGCTGCATTCACTGAAACCTCTTTCCTGAGTTTCAATCGTGTTATGACAGTGCTCTGCATTTTTTGAAAACCTCTGTAAGAGGTTTGAAGCATTTTTTTGAGCATCTGGCACTCCTTTGAGAATGGTGCTGAGTGTGAGTCCAGCCTGGACTGCTTTGCAGCAAAGCCCCTTGCAGGAAGTGTTTGCTCTTATCATCCTGTAGGTCTCCAGCAGAGCTGAACGTAGCAAACCTTCGTGGCTGTTTTGTTCCCTCCGTGATAAGAAATGTGGGTGTTAATTTGAAATCAATACTAATACTTGGCACGGTGCTGGAGAGCATGATTAATAGACAGAGCAAGACCCATGAATCAGGAGACAAAGTCCTATTCGTGTCTCTCCATTGACCTGCAGCGTGGTGTTGAGGTGAGTTATAACCTCACTCCATCTCGATTGTCCTCACTGCAAAATGGAGGCTCTCTGAACTGCTCCAGTGCCTTACCTGCTAGCGTACATTAGAGTGACCACTGAAACTTTCTGCACTGGAGAAGAGAGATAGCAGATTTGTTTTAATCTGACCGTGAACATTTTTATCAATTGGTCCTGTTTCCAGTATCCACTGGCACCTGGCACTTAAGCAACATTGGCATCAGACTTCACAGAGGAACACCAGGAGCTGTGGATGTTTCTATGCGAAGACAGAGCCATAGTTGCTTGTAGCTAAAACTGGTTAAAAAAAACTGGTCATCTATTCCAGGGATGTCCCAGTATGCCCTTTGTTTTGTCTCAGATCGGAGTGAGAGCACAGGCTCTTTAGTGGATGGAACAGAAATCGGGAAATTTGCATTGGTGAAAGATTCACTTCACATGGAAGGCCATAGTGCACTGCATGAGTGTGCATAACACTGTACTGTGTTTTATTCACTGTACAGAGAATAAAATAATAAGAAGTGAGAATTTATATAATATCTAAATATTTGGAAAAAGTTTAAGTGGATTGGAATAAAGTGTTTTTACCTTATTGAATTGAAGCGTGCCAATATTGCAGTAATTAAATGGGAAAGTTGAAGCAATTCATTTTGTCTTCACTCGCTGAAAATGTCATCAAAGTTGATATTCTTACAACCTATTTTGATTTTAATGAAAACTCTTTTCCCAGTGGAAAATTGTCCTTTTACAACCTCTTTCAGACAGCTCATCTCATAATCTGAAACATTCAATTACTGACCTGACATTTGCCAGATCAGAAGACAAATTTGTTTTTTATTTTCTTTTCAATTTAAATGAAAAATACATTTTTTTTTTCATTTTCTATTTGTTTGTTTTTAATAATTTTATTTCCAAAGCAGTTTAGGATTAATAAAGTTTAAGATATGGAAGTCTTACGTCTTCGACCATTCTCATGGAAGTCAGTTTCAGTCTGACTTCTTCAGAGACTGAAAATTTTGCTTTCCTGCCTATATCAGGCTCGTTTGCAGAATCAGGTATGAGACAGAGAAGTTGTACTGTGGTTGTATGTGTTCTCACTTAAAGGTTCTCTCTCCTACCAGTGGGCTACAGGAGTTTTGTTATCGAAATGGGTGCAAATACAACTAAGCCCCAATTTGGCAAGATACTTAAACGTGCTTGATTTTTAAACATTGTGTTCCCAGTGACTTAACTGCCTTAAGTGGAATTGCTAGGACATACCAAACCAGCCTGGGCATCGGAGTCTGGCTGAGCAGCCCCAGCTCTGTCAGTACTGTGCTGGCCATGTGGACATCAGGACAGGTGAAAAAGGACTTGCAGCTAAGTCATGGAGCAGGAAAAAAATTAGGGGAGCTCATAGGCACAGTGAATATCAAAGAATGTCTGCTGGCTGTCCTGTTGCTTGCAAAACTTGTGTACTCCACAGGCTGAGAGTATTTCCTACATGAGACACAGAACTCATAGAAAGCAGATAACCAATTTCTTGGATTGCTTTAGCCAAAGGTTGTGGGTTGCTGGACCAGATACTTTCCCTGATATTCATTCCATTCATAACTCTCCCAGGGGCCAGCATTAAGATGGGTCCCTTGGGAAGCACTAGGGAAGGTGCCCTGCGTTTGGCTCTGAGATGTGGGGCCATTTCTTGGGGAGTTGCTTCCGACCCCCAGACCTCACCACTCATGGTCTTCTGCTCTTGCTTAACCCCAATATCGGCTCCCACACTCCCAACACAGTCCTGCATCACTCTCTCTCTCAACAACTCCCTTCTGGGGCTGTTCTTGTGCCTCTCCAGATGATCCACCTCAGCTTTTGCTCTCCTCCTTGGGCTGCATGAAAGCTCTCTCACTTAGGAAATCCCATCTCCTTGGAGTGCTCCTGTTATCTTGCTGCGTTATGATTTCTGGAAGATGCAGCAGCAGCACCAAGGCCTGGGTTTCACACCCAATTTTCCTGGAGGACCCCAAGAAGATGTCAGCAGCGTCTGTAGGGAGGGAGCCATGTGTCAGCATGTCTCTTCACCTTCACCCTCCCTGTGGCTAATACAGGAGGTGCCGTCCCCTTTCTGTCTGTTCTTCCTCCTTCTGGGGGAGGATGCACACAGCTCTTGGTGCTTTAGGTAAAAGTTGAACTGTAGCTTGGGAGTATCTGCGCTGGAGTTAGACCTACTGGTGTTTGTGTCAGGGCAGGTGAAAAAGCCGCTCTGGAATTTGCAGTCTATATTTCAATGACATTTCCCCTGTTACCGGGGCAGGAGGTGGAGGAGAGAAGACAGGAAAACTCTCTGTATCCTGGGAGGTGTTTATGAGCAGTGTTAAAAGTCACTGATGAGCCTGTTCTCCATCCCCATTCCCCACCTCTTTTCCTATGCAGCTGCACCCTGCCCTCCAGCCTTTCCCCACCACACACAAGTCACGTTTTCCAGCCTGCCCACCCATCCATCCTGCTTTCCCCTGGGCCAGCTCCCCTTACTGGCCCTTAATCTTTTTCATTATGGGCTCTGTCCTTACCACTCAGCATACCATTGAGCATATTTAAACCTCAAGTTGTTTTCCCTTATTAAGCAGTTCATCATTGTGCTGCCTTTTATTTTTTTTTTCTTTCTTTCTTTCTTTTTTTAACTGGGAGAAGGGGAAGAAATTTATTCTTTTGACCATAAATCATTTACAAAGCTGCTGGGCCGTTAATGTATATTTTATGGCTCGGCAAACAGAAAATAGGAGCGAGTGTCTTAGCGGCGTTTCTCCGACCTGTTTTAATTTCAGCTTCCTAGCCCTGACTCTCTGTTCCCCTGTCTCAGAAGCAGATACATTTCTCTTGCAGAGGCACCGGTGGATACCTTCTCCCGAAGGAGGCCACTTTGCTGTGTCAGCAATGTCACGTGCTGTTGCCAGCACTTGGCACCGATCCGCAGCGCGACACATCTCTGCTGACTGGGCTGCGCTGGGAGAATATTAGCAGGGAGAAGGGACGGGGAGGGGGGGGGCTCAAGGCTATTTTTGCTTTTAGATTCAGGGAAGAGCTGTAATTAGACTCGCGCTCTGGGGTAAGCAAGTTTCATACAGTTCTCGTCTCATCCCATGCAGCTTCGCTCACCCTGTGCTTTGCATGCTGTAGGCTCAGCTGGCCGCAGGTGCTGTGCCGATATCTGTGGGGATGCTTAGGGGGCGATTTCAGCAGTGACTGGCCATGGCAGTGCTTCCCAAATGTTAAGGGCTGGCTCCTGTGAGGTTTTGCGACCTGCTTCAAGATGAACCCAGTTTCTGTCTCCAGTGCTCTGTCATCACGGTGCCTTTTCTCCGTTTTAGGAAGCATAGATGCAAGTCTTTACTGCAAAATGTAAAATTTTCATTCCCATGTGCTGTGACTAGCAGTGAGATAGTGAAGATGAGGGATGTGGAAGGCTTTTGTTGGCATCTGAGCTGGTTGCATGGGAAGGTCTGCAGCTCACAGCTGCTGTTGCAGGCTCTCTGCAAACTCAACCAGGGCTTCCCACCTCAGATGTGCTTGCATGGACTTTTGACATTTTTTTTTTTTTTTTTTTTCCCAAATCACTTCAGCTAAAGACTGCAGCTAGACAGTTCATTGAGTAACTGGGCATGCACATTTAAAATGGACATTTAAAATGTTCCTGTCCCTAGACATCCTTTTACCATTGGATGATGCCTCCACTGTAGCAGTCAGCAGAACAGGAGAGTGCATCTGCAACGCAGCTTTTTCCTCTCACAGCAAAGCGAGCTGTCCCGTCCTTACACCTTCCTCAGCAGATTATGCTAATTAATGCCTGCCTATGAGATGGAGGCACAGCTTCCTTTTTGCTTTCACTGCTTTTTGGGCAATAACCTTGTTCTGAGTGGCAAGGCAAACAGCAGGGGATGATGATGTCTTAAGTTAATGCAACAGGATTCCCCAGAGCTGATCCATCACAGGACTAGGGGTGAAGGAGGAGGGACTGTGTTTGCTAGTCTCAGGTTTGTAGAAGAATCATAGATGTCTTCAGTGCTGGGCACAGCCAGGAATGGGCAAAGTTGGCACCGAATGTCCCACAGACTGGGCGGAATTAGGTTTTCCTGCCCGTTCCATCTCATCAGGGGAACAATGAATGATCACTTGAATGAGTTCCTCATCCCCTCTGGTCTTGATCACCTGCTAAAGGAAAAAATTCCCTGACCTCAGTAGTGCAGCTGCTCCTTGAATCTTCTGCAAAGGCTGTGAATTCAAGGACTGCCAGCTCAGATCGCAGCAGTCTGTTTTCGGCCAATGCCGCATGCATTGGAGGGAGGTGTTAAACCTTCCATAATGTACCTAATTGTGCAATACTATACCACGGAGAGGGGATTAACACATGCCCCAGAGCACAGCAATTGATTAGTTTTATCCTAGCTAATGTCATTTAAGATGCTATTTTTGTTCCTATCAATGTCTCTTCCTATTTTTATAATCTTGCTATAATATAATGCAGGGGTTTTTAGTGGTGTTAGTTTTTTTATTATTATTATTTATTTATTTATTTATTTATTATGGCTAACTTGTATGCATACTGCATCCTTAGCAGCAGAAATGCAGAACAACCATCCCAGTTAGCAGAAGGTGCAGAGAAAGTGTTTCTCCCAGCAGCTCCAGACAGGCTGGATGGAGATGCAGAAGGGCAGGCAGTGCTGAGAGAGCACAGCTGGAGCCCAGAATTGGAAAGGACCACTTGGGTCATTTGGCTCCTGACCTGGCTATCACCTCTAAAACAAATTTGTTCTTGTTTTCACTTTATACATTAGCAAGCTGCTCTGTCACTATGCTCTTCTCACAATTTGAAAGCCACTTGCATGTCAAGTCTGTGACTAATTAAGCACAAGGACTAAGGACTGTTGGAAGAGCATCACTGAGGTTACACAGAGCTAAGCATAATGCAATCCCTGCTACATGGAGATCACAAAGGCTTTTGATTTCCATGGCAGGTTTGAATGGTCAGCAGTTCAGCAAACCCATTCCTGGAGGTCTAAGCCTGGGCAAATGAGGATCTCATGCTAAAAGGGGCCCTCTGAAGACACCTGGAGCAGAGTGACTTGCTCACCAGGACCCAGGGAGTCTGTGGCAGAAACAAGGAAGGAGTCAAATTCCTCAGTGATTTTCAGCTGCGTGTGTTAAGAGAGACCCTTTTCTCCCCCTTAAAAGCTACTCCAGCTCCTCTGACAAGGACATGGGAGTGAAATGACACCATTCTTGAAGTATGCATAGCTGAAAGCTTTCCTGCCCTTTCTTTGCCCAACTTTCATCTTCCCTATGGCTGCAGGTCAGTGAGGTCAGAGACAGGGAGATATGCTCCATGTTATCTCAGACAGCTGTTTGAAATCCCCCTTCCAGCTGGCCTTCAGAGAAAGACCTGTTTTTAAAAAGGGAGATGGCAGTGGCAGTGGAGATCACAGTTTGCAAGGCCAACAGCTGAGACCAGAGCAGAGTGGGTCAGCAGCAAGTCTCACTGCTATCTTTTTGTCTAGTACGGATGAGATTATAAATGATAAGGGAGCAGGGTCAGTGTATCAGCACAGATTTACAGGTAGCCAATGTCTGCAATCAGCTGGCAGAGCGCTCAGCGAGAAACACTGCAGGGCTCCAGTTCAAGACCCTGACACTGTGATTTCTCCCTGGATTAGTGTCTGCTAACCCACATATCCCACCAGCTGAGCAGCAAGCCCAAGATTACTCTTACTGGCGTAAAATGTGTCTGTTTACTTGGAAGGCTTTGTGCTGGAGAGAATGTTAGATACCACCAGTTGTGTCTGATGGTTTCTCCATGGATAAAGGTGCTTAGAGGTTTACTTGGCTTTTGACCTCCATTTGGCAGAGTGACACTATATAGACCTAAGAGTAAACGTTAGTGTTGGTGTAGATTTAACACCTGTATTACAGAGGTTTAGCTCTAAAATGATGTTGGATGTGACAGTTTTCCATTTTTTTAGTCCCAGTAAATTCTTGGTCCAGTGGCTGAGATATTCCGTGGCTGATGCAGCTGTTTCAGAGAACAATATAGCCAAGCTTTGGCTGACTAAAGCTTCACCTTTTAGCTCTGAGCTATGTATTTGTCCATCACCATGATGAGGATAGTGAAGAACACGGGGAAAGAGCTCGACAGAGAGAGGGGGAAGGACAAGGCTGGTAGTGTGGCTTGCATGGCTACGTTGAGGTGATGGAAGGACAGGGCCCAGAAGCACCACCGGTGAGAGATATGTTTGTTAAAAGAAAGCAGGGGCTGCAGAGTGCTGGCCTTGACTGCTAAACCATGCTGTACGCTACAGCATCTGGGTCTGTAATGAATAAATTGGACAAGCTGCCACTATGAGTAGCTTAGGGGGTGTTGATTGTGTCTTGAGGAGGAGCTGTACTATGCTGCCTCTGTCCTGTATCTGATCTATTGCAAGCTGTCTCCAGACACCAGGCTGGATAAATACTGCTTTTGGTTAGATGGACTCTGAGCTAGCAAGTGTATCACATCTGGAATGACAGGAGTATGCTCAGCCCCTAGTGAGAATGGGCAAAACCAGTGTTCAGGCAACTGGTTGAGCAGCCTGTTTGGATGCTGTGAATGTTTTGCGCTCACTGTAAGCATCCATCTTCTTCCCTTTGTATTATCCCTGATGCTCTAGGCTGGTACTGGGGTGCCCTTTTCCAGCCCTGGTGAGTCTTGTGGAGCTGAAACAACTTTTTCAGCTTGCAAAGGACCACCATTTCCTTTCCAGAGATCACTTCCAGGCCATGTAATTGCTCCCTCACAAGATAAAAGGGATTGTCAGTGGGGGAAATGTTTCTTCAGTTTCTTTGTTGCCCTTCAATGTCATTAGCGCTTGAAACTGTGAGTCAAACCCCTTCAGGGGCTTTTGAATGGTTGCTGCACAAGAAGGTCCTACGACAGAAGTGCTCCCTGCATCTGTTAAGGACTTCTCCAGCAGTGTGTCACACCTTCCTAGGCTGGGGTTTTGCTGCGTTGCTCTGTGAGTTCAGTCAGCTCGTCTGGGGTGGGAGATGTTTCTTCTACATAGAGGGCAGCTTTGGTCCCAAACTCAGAGATGTGAGGCAGGCCAAAGGCAGGGTGACTTGTGTTTTCCTTTCGTCTCAGGAAAAAGACTGCTCTGCAGTTTCTCCCTCTGTTGCCTGCAGTCGCCAGACCAAACGCTGTGTTCCTACCCTGCTCTTGAAACTTTTGAGTGACCTCATCTTTGCCTCTCTAACGAGGGACCCAAAATGTCATACTGCCAAAGGCATCTTCCCCAGCACATGGCAACAGGATCGTTAATTGCACTGGGACGGGGGGAGCTTTTCCCTGTGTTTTAGATGCAAGCTGATACAGCTTGAAGCTTATTCTTGTTCTCTCCCCAGCCACACATATTTCTGCATATTTTCCCTGGAGATTTGGAGATGCTGAACACATGAAGCTGAGGGGTTTTCTTTCATCCCTTTCACACCTCCCTCACTTCTTTTTCCCCTGGCCATTTGCTTCCCTGCCTTGCCAGCACTGTGGAGTGAACCTGTACCCTGGCCTCTGTGTTTGCGAAGTCATGCTAGCCCAGCCTCCTGTGCCGCTGACTCTCAGGAGGTCGCTGCTAGCAGGTGCCAAATGCTGCTGACTTGCCAACAGTTCTTGAGGGTACTTGCAAAGCAGAGAGAGTCCTCCAGAAGGCAAGGCGGGGCAAGAGCTTGGTTTCATGGTATGAATGACCTTCCAAAGAAACCTTTTTTTTTTTCCTTTTTTTTTTTTTTCCCCCTAATTATTTTTTCTTCCCTGTGGTCCTGGGAGGTCAACATTCTTAAAATAAATACAGTAGGGAAAGGCCCTCTTTCTGCACTCTACTCCAACCATGATACTCCAACCCATCCAGCAGTACCCAGACACCTTGCTGAGTACAGCTGCCTCTGGAAAAAACATGCTGGGGATGATCTTGCAGTAAAAGGGAAGGTGCCCTTGTGCTTCAACAGCATAACCATGGTGCTTTCAGTAGAGAGCCTCTGAGTCCCCTGTGGACTGTGACCAACTGCCATCACGGTGATACCGACTGGTGGTGGTGCGTCAGCTGTTCATGTTACAGACTGGCCTCTTGGTGTGAAGTGGTGATGATGGAAGTCCTCGTTTTGCTCGCTAAGCTGTCAGCTGTGTTGATTTGCTGGTCCTGCTGGTGAACTCTGGCAGAGAGGTGTGGCAATGAATGGGAGCTGAGAACATTTTCAATCCTCTTAAAATGAGTCAAAGTGCCCATGTCTTTGATCTTTGCTGTGTCTGGTATATTCTGAAGCCTGTCAGGCTTGCAAACCTTCTAGGGGAGGTAGCAAATGTGGTGGCATCTGTCTCTTCCTCGTACCCAGTAGGGAGGAAAATGCTGGTTGTGGGTCTGGGCCCTACAGGCTTGTGTCATGCTGTATGAACTACCTACATGAACTACGTGCTGGGAAGGTAGCAAAGTGTGCTGCTTGGAAAAGCAATAGTGCCCCATCAAAAATGAAATTGAAGTGATCTGTTGCCAGAATAATTACTTGGTCATGGGAAAATGGAGATGCTCTAAAAGAGGCTTCGCAGCCAAAACATTGTTCTGCTGGCTGGTTCCCTGATAGATAGGGGACACAAAAATGGAGCATCTGTTCTAATTAGTGATGGGAGCTCGGAGCATCAGGATCAAAGGAGAAAGCTGTGTGCAGAATCAAGCTAAGATCAAAGTATCCTACGTACAGGAAAGGCCCACTCCTCCTCCTGCTGACAGTGGTGTATGTACCCTTCTCTACCTCCAGGCATGCTGCTTACAGGGGTGCTTAATTACGGAGTAAGGAAGAGATTGCACATACAGGAGAGGGCGTAATGGCCGTCGTAATTCAGCTCTAGTAGAAAAAGAAGATTTGGTGGCGATTGATTCTTGCTGCCTCTTACAAGTTATTAAACTTCTCTGAATGCTTAGAAAAGATCAGGATTATGTACCTTGTCAGAAAGAGACCTTTTACAACATTTTTTGCTTGATTTTTCTCACCTCTTATGTGTAATTTGACTTACTAGGCTGGGCTGTATGTTTGTGCATATATCTATATTTGCATTTATATCTACACAAGGGAATTTAAGCTTTCATTCCTTAGGCTGCATTGAAAAACCCTTATCCCAGTACTTATGCTAAATTTGAAATCTCTTCCTCCCTCTCTCCCCTGGCTTCTTCCTATTACATTAATGCAAAACCACATTTCTTGCAACTCCTAAATATGAAATGCTTAAATAAGTAATGTTTGGTTCAGTTTTCCTCCTAGGTGTCTTCCTGAGCACAGTGGCTGTCGTGTGCATGTGTCTTTGTGTGCAGCCACCTGTGTTTTGGGCCATGAGTATTGGTGTGGAAGGATGCAGTAGACAGACAAGTGCATGTGTAACCACATCACATTTCCTAGTAGTCTGAGAAGACAGACATTGAAGCCCCTGAAGAGGATTTGATCTTTTCTCTTTCAGCTGTCTCCTTGGGAGAGGAGCTGCACTGTAATAATGCCTCCCCCTGGCCCCGGTGCTGTGTTAGCACACCTCCCTGTTTATGCTGGTGGAAGAGGACTTTGACTACATTTTGTCTCCTGCCTCCCCTGTCGCCTTGGTTAAGCTTACTTGTCAGAAGCGGTTGTATGTGTTTTCCCCACAGGTGCCACTTAGCTTAACAAAATGAGTCCTTGTCTTTAAGTGCTGCCTGCCTCGTGTGCATCCTGGGCCAAAGAGCAGCTGACAGGCCCTGGGATGCATGAGGCACAGGCAAGCCTAAGGAGCTGCCTTGCCCAGTGCTTCAACAAGGCAGAGACAGGACAGCGTGGTGTCAGGAGGTTGCTTGTCTTGCAAGCCCAGGTTCAAAGCAGTTCCCTTGGCAAGAGAAATGGACAGAAACCTCATCTATTCCTTAGTTTTCCCCCCTCACAGAAACAACTCCGTGTCACTCAGTTTAATCTGAATGCTGTGGTGCTTTGGAAGGGGGGAGTAGGGAGGACGATTATGGGTTCTGAAGGCTGCTACAGGGTGACAGTGGATCACTGGAAGAGAAAAGGGGATAATACGTGCTTTCTTTCTGTTTTGAAATGGTTCATAAGCACATTGGGATATTCTCAAATGTCTTGAGAATTATTTTTACAGAGAGGAAATTATGCATGCTCTATTTAATTATTTTTATTATTCTGCAGGATGTTTACAATCAACTAATAGCAAATATTTGGCGTGGTGGGAGGGTGATTAGGTTTGAAAATCACATCATCATGGTGATTGAATGATTGAAACTAAGCCAAATTTGCAAAAACAAACTTTTCCAGAAAATTTGCTGTTAGTGAATACTCACGCTTAAGTACTACTTTTCCTGAATTACAAGAACTTGAACCTATAGGTATTGCATGGCGAGGAAAGTGGAGGAATGGGGCTGAAGAACATAATTTGCTATTCCAAATCAGATGAGAAGCTAGGGGCAGGTTTTCCTGTCATGGGGAGCATCTCATAAAAATTACGCTGAAGATGGCAGAAGAGTTTTCAGCTCCACGTTAGAGGGTGTAAATCTAATAAACGCCCAAATTACTGTGTCTCCCTGCACACTGCTTAGCGCAAGGATGGTGATAGGACTTGATGAGTAGTCATGCCAAGGTAGGCTTGAAGAGAAGATCTCTTGCTGAAGTCGTGCTCAGTAAGAGATATCTCGTTTCTGGTCTTTGGGCTACTGCAACTGCCTGGCTTGCCATAAGGAGCTCAGGAGTCCAAACTGTTGACCACAGAAGCAACTGGAAGGCAGATGCCTTGTAATAAAGGTCATGCTTTTTACTGGGCCTTCAAATAATTTACTTCTGCTTGCTGCTGACAGCCTTTCATAGGAGATTGATGGATTAAGCTCTCACCAGCTGTTCTGTGTCCAAGCACCTAATTCCTTCGGATTTTAGAACCAGAGCCAAACTGTTTCCCTAGGAATTTCCAAAATGTTCCATATTTTTAAACATGTTGCAAGCCTGTGAGGAAAGTCAGACTTCTATTTTCTGACAAGAAACTCATGAATTTCACTCAGAGATTTAAGTTGTCATTTTGTCTGGTTCTATTTTGAAGCATTTCTCCCAGAACTACCTGAAGCTTTAGGGGTAGCAGTTGGGGAGGAAGGAATGGAGTTGGGAAGTCTGGAGAAAGTTGCTGAGGATCTGCAAGGTCCCTGTGTAGGATGTACAAGGTCCCTCCAGAGCACTCAGTCCAAATCCATGAACTCATCACAGCCTGTTCAGATGCTGCTAACTTTGGATCTATAGAATCTGAAGCTCAGTGCTTCCAGGCTCTGAGTGCCTCATTTCTCCACTAGACAGGCTGAGAAGGATCCCAACAGACACGTGTGAGCGAACGCTCAGCTTTTTCTCAGAAACTAGCCTGTTCGATTTCTTCAGAGTTCATCTGGAACCATATTCTTTTTCAAGGAGCATTTCACCTTTAGTAAAGGTGAAATGAAAACTTTGCCAGCAGCTCTTCCTGAAGTCAGCAAGAGAATAGGGCAGTCCTCAGACTACGTCCTGGTGTTAGCAATACTCTGATATTGCCTTGGGGCTTGAAAACTTCTTAGCATCTCCTCCAGCAGCCTCCTACATGTATTGAACAGGAAGATAATGAGCTGGCATGTAGAGAGACGTCTAGAGTCAACATTTTGGTTTTGTACGAGAAAGTGGCTTAAAGAATTTTAGTGCTACTCAAAACAGTGCTGGTGACTCCTTGGTTAGTTTTATTTGACAAGATTTTGGCAGTAGGAAAGGAGATATTTCCCTGTGTGACTTGCAGTCTAAACACTGCAGCCTTGAGCTGCTGCACTGGGAAGCTGGGACTTGTCAGACTTTGTGCCCTATCCAGCTTGTGTGGAATGCAAAGAAGTGAATGGTGGAAATGCTGTGAAATAAAGAAGATTGGATCAGATCCTCATTTTTTTTTCTGAGTAGTCATTTTTTCACCAGCTAGGAAGAAATACCTCGCCTGGAAAAGATTTAGATTTTTAACCCCTTAAATTAAAAATAAGTGTTTCTCTTCATGCTGGACTTCAAAAGGAGAAGTTTGGGGAGATCTGTGTTTCTATTTTAAATGATGTGTTCTCTCTTCTTACCCCTTGGTGAAGCCTTTTAGACTGCAGTTTCCTCTTCTGTTTCAGTAATGTCTGGTATCATTAAGATTGATGGGGTTGAAAACATATTTCATTATCTCTTAAACACAGCTTGGCTGCTTTTACAACTCTTTCCCTGTTGCCAAAACAAAGCCTGATGTTTTCAGAGGCTCTAAAACGAGAGTGCTCTCACTTGAAAGGATGGCCTATCTGCATTTGCTTCTTGAAGAGGTCTGCATGAGAGCAGCCTGATCTGTTGAGGGACAAATACAATGCTTTAGGTTGAAGTAATTGGTAAGGGACTGCTGTGTAACAACAAGATGCCGCAGTCATGACCTGCCTGTGCATGGTGCCACGTGAAATGTTCAAACTGGAGTCCTTCTCCTGAAATGCTTCAACTGCATGTCCTTCTCTTTCTAGGTATGGTGTGTCCTCTGGAGGTGTCAGTCAGTTCAGGGAGTATCCAGGTTGCCCGAGGCCAGACAGCCGTATTGCCCTGCACCTTCACCACTAATGCTGCTCTCACTAACCTTAATGTCATCTGGATGGTCACTCCTCTTTCTAATGCCAACCAGCCTGAACAGGTAAGTCTTTTCTTACTGGAACATGTATTTCTTCGGAGCTTTCCTTTCCTTACCCTTTTGGCACTGATCTGGATGTAGTCTATTTACAGTGCTGAGTCTCTGGTTGCCCCAGAGCATTCTCTTCATTGCTAAACATTCTCTGCAGATCTTAGATGAATCTGATTTATTCAAAGCTTTGTAAATTGATTGTGTGCATTGTGGCCTTCGCTGGATGTGTGATCAGGTTAGATGTACGTGTTACAGTTTGGCTGCCTTGTACTTTTGGTGGTTTGTGTGTTCAAAAGAGCGCAGCAGAGATAACCCAGGTTTTGGTGCACTGGATATGGGATGATTTGAAGGATCTGGAAGCAGCTGCAGGCTTAAACCTGTGAGATCTCTGTAACATGATCTCATAGACTTGCTTTTTCATTGCCTGTTGCTTTTGCAAGGCCTTTCTTACAAACATTAGCAAAGGAGACCCTATTATGTTGGGTACAAGAATCATAACCTTTGAGCTGCTGGCCTGGGTTTGTCCACATACTAAGAGGAGAAGAAGCCCATTGCTCTGAAATGCACCAATCTTGGGTCACACTGTCCCTGTCACATTTGCTGTTCAGTTGTGTGATTCAGTGTCCTGCACCGAAGAAAACTTGCTCCTCAGGGACTTGGTTTGGGTACAGACTGCTATAAAACTATTGGATTGGTAGAGGCTGCACAGACTCAAGGGTTGCATTGCTTATTATTCAGTTCATCCTAGCGATCCTCAGTGAGCAGTTTCAAATCATGGCATGACATTACTGGCTGACACCCAAAATGATACTGTCCACCAGGCGGATGCCTTCCAGCAAAGTACTTACTGACCTGCAGAGTCTCTGCTTCTCTACATCAATCCTGTCTGGATGGGTAATGACTGTTATATGAAACAGGGTGGTATTACCCATCCAGCTATGCCACAAGACTTGGGTATTTATCTGGTCCGTTTGCTTTTGTAAACATTTTTGTTGACATAAAACAGGCCACTGACTGTGTTCCTCCTTTAGAGAAAACACTCTTCCCAAGATCAGTCTTTCTGGGTCTACTGTAGTATATTGATGTTTGCTTATTCAGAGATCCTTTAGGAAATGGTCCTTTCAGCTTTCAGAGCCCATGTTTTGCTTGCTATTCTCCCTTCTTGCTCAACCTCTGCAGAGTGTTATTTGAGTCTTCCTTTCTTTTCCAGGTTATTCTTTACCAAGGGGGTCAGATCTTTGGTGGTGCACCCCAGTTCTATGGGCGAGTGGGGTTTGCTGTGACAATGCCAACCACCAGTGCCTCCATCTTCATCAACAACACCCAGCTATCAGACACTGGTACATACCAGTGTTTGGTCAACAATCTTCCTGACCGAGGCAGCAGGAATATTGGAGTCATTGGACTGACCGTCTTGGGTGTGTGTATTGGGATTATGGGGGAAAGGGGAGGAATTGGGGCATGGGAATCCTCTGTGTATGATGATTCTCAGCATAAAAATACAGTGGTGTGTGCAGCCCATGGGCATACTGTGGTGAGGGATGGGTTGGGTTCTGAGGACTGTGGGAGTTTGCAGGACACATACCCTCATATGCAGATGTATATATGAGAGGTTTAAAATATGGTAGAGAAAAAGCTTTTGTGGCAGGCTTGTGATGTGGAGTTGCAAAGAAGCATGAGTAAAGCACGCGTGCATCTTTGAGAGCAAAGTGGACTGTAAGAGTTTTGTGCATAGTGACAAGAGAAGAGAATGGATTTTAGATCTTTGCTTCCTTTCACAAAAGGAATTAGTACTGGGTGCTCCCTATGATGTTAAATATTACAGAGCGTGTGCCATTATAAGGCTATGAAAACAAAATCCAACCACAGCACATTCTTTATGCAGCCCTGTTAGTTGTTGCTACCCTTGCTGTCCCAAACATAGAAATGTTGACCCTTTTTTTTCTCTAGGTAGGGCTGTACAAGTAGTGGGTCCTGGGAAAGCAGTTGTCTAGTACCTTGATGGACTGGCTAGTCAGGAATCTTTGTGAATTGTCACCCCTCAAACCTTAAAGGGGTTCCTGTCTGCTACCTCCTTTCTGGGCTTTGTCTGATTCTTGTCCCCTATCAGCTCATGCCAATTTCCTCGCTTTTCCCTGCAGTGCGTGTCCAGAAAGAGCCTGTACTCCACTGTTTGGTCATGTTTCCTGATCTTCTGTCACTTTCCCCTCTTCTCTTGTAGTTCCTCCTTCTGCCCCACTTTGCAGAATCCAGGGGTCCCTGGACGTGGGCAGCGATATCACACTGACCTGCAGCTCGGAAGAAGGCATCCCCCGGCCAACATACCTCTGGGAGAAACTGGACAATGTTCCCAAGTTGCCCCCAACTGCCACACAAGGTGCTCATTTTGTTGATTATCCTCTTATTTCCAAGGTGGCAGCCTGGGCTTTCCTTTGTCTGAGCTGCCTGAGATGACACAGCTCTTTGAGTGGCTGCCATCACTTGCATGGTCACTTGTTTGGAACGAAGGTTCCTGGAGTGCTTGGAGTGTTTTGGACTAGGTATTCATCGGTGGCCATTTAACATTTCATCTTATTTTAGTACAGAACTAATGTTCCCCGTTAAGGAACAAGGGTCTGGTCAAACACAAGACAGAGAATATGGTTGCCAGATGTTTGCACATGGTTGGAGATTTCATCTGCCAATTCACCTGAATTTTAAACCAAATGCAAGGCTCATAGATTGAAAACTGGGAGAAGGGAGGCAGCATTATCCCACAAAAATCCTGCCGTCTTTTCACGTTGAGATCACTGTGCTCTGATACGTTAGGCTGGAGCTGCCTTTTAGACTTGTGTAAAAGCAAGGCCCTAATCAGAATGGGTACTGCCAAGCCACAATCCCATCCATGACATTTCTTAGCCTGTGTCCTGACCAAATAGAGAGAGCAGTACTTTTGCTCTTTGTCTTGCTGTATTTTAAGAATACACGAGAATTTTAGTTTCAGGTAATTCCAGAATGAGAAAAAAATGCAAGGGCAGGGGTTAGGAAGCCCACGGATGGGAAAGCAGGGTTGCTGTGAGGCACGACTGAATTTAGCAGGTAGGTCTGTGTATATGTAATTGCACATCTCTTCTTTCCTCCCTTCTCTCACACAATGATATGAGTCCCAAGCTTTCATTTGCAGAAATTCATCCGTAAGAAGAAAAAGAAACATCTAGTGTAAGCTCCTTAAGACCTAATCTTGTGCATGTGTGCACAATGCTTCCATCTCAAGGTTATTTCCTAATTTATTTATCTCTTAAGAGTCTCACACATCAATTCTCTATTTGCTGGATTTGCCTTTTCATGGTTTTCCTCAAGCCCAGGGCGGGGGGATTTAAATCCTTCTTTTCTCTCTAACTAGACCAAGTCCAGGGCACTGTCACTCTCCGAAATATCAGCACTGTGTCCTCAGGTCTTTACCAATGTGTGGCTTCAAATGCCATTGGAACCAGCACTTGCCTTCTGGACCTACAAGTCATTGCACGTAAGTATTTTGCCAAAGGAGTCTTGGTCACCTGCTTCTGTCTTGTGACAGTAACGCGTGTAAGCATGTTTGCTGTGAGCCACCGTGTGCCTCTATCAGAAGATCATTTTACTCTGGAATGGGGACATCGCCTTTCCCCCTTCCAAGCCACATAGCTTCAAATGTTTGCAGATGGCCACAGCCCAGCTCTGATTTCTGCTCCATTCTCTGTTCGCTTCTTCCCACAGCCCACCCCTGGAGCATCGGCCTGATTGCTGGAGCAGTGGCCACAGGTGCTGTTGTGCTTGTTGTCTGCATTGTGTTGGTGGCCATAGCACTGTTTTACTGGAAAAATAAACACAAAGAAGAAGAAGAAGAAGAAATTCCCAATGAGATAAGGTAGGGGTCAGGGAAGACTGGTGGCAAGGAATCTCTGATCACCCAGCAAAAGCAGCAGCTGGCAGGAAGGCAAGCAGAAATCCTGCTTTTACTCATCTTAGGTGTGTTCCCCTGGGCCAGGGGAAGGTCTGTGTATCTGCTCAGAAAATGTAAGGAGCAAATGAAGAATGGTAACTACAGATTTTGCTTGCCAAATTACCATTATCAGAAACCTCACCTTGGCACTGTTAGCGCCACAGGAGAGTTACTGTGTGTATGTGGTGGGGATCCTTACCCACAGTATCAGATAGCGGTAGCTGAAAAGCTCTGTAGGTACAGCTGTGATGTTCTCTGGTGTTACAGTGTTTCCCTCTTGCAGCTTCCAGAAGCTTCCTTGAGGATCAGCTTTGTTGATTGTACAAGTATGGTCATACTGACTGGCTGTGTAGCACGAGCGGTTCTGATAACTGCTCTTTTTGTCTCCTAAAACATAAGTGGGGGTCGCTGCCCTCGGTGGTAGGCACACAGAGCAGTTAATGTGCAACAGAGGTGGGTCCTGCAAAGAGGGATGAGCAAACAGGCTCAGGAGTGATGCCAGTTCACATTGGTGCTGTCTTTCACCTTGAATCGATGGCATTGCCCCCAGTGGAGGTGGATGGGGGGGGGGAACGACATGGGAATCAGAGCATCATCCTGGTTGTACCTTCATGCCCTCCTCTTCCCAGGGAGGACGACCTGCCACCCAAATGCTCCTCTGCTGCCAAGACATTCCACGCTGATGCATCCTCATCGGAGAACGACACCCTCACCTCCTCCAACACCTACAACAGCCGCTACTGGAATGACCCCAAAGCCAACCATGCCACAGACTCCTTCACCCGCTTCAGCAACAGCAATGACACCCGCCAGCCCCCCTTCTCCCGCTCAGGGAGCACGAGTGCTCGCCCTGTCTACGCCAATGGCGGCCACCCCTCCCCGGCTGCCCCTAAGACGCTGGTGGTGACGGCCAGCACAGCGCCATCCCCACAGGAGGTGGCCCGGAGCAATGGCTCCATCAGCAGGAAGCCTCGGCTTCCACAGACCCGCTCCTACGCCGTCAGTCAGGCCACGCTGGAGCGGATCGGGGCTGTTCCTGTCATGGTGCCTGCCCAGAGCCGCGCTGGCTCCCTTGTGTAGGGGCACGCTGGCAGCCATGAGCTGAGCAAGGGCCTCGTGTACCAGAGAAGCAGAGACATGGCCGACAGACCCTACTCCTTCCTGAAAGGCGGCGAGGCAGCCGGGGTGGGCCTCCCGAGGCCGCTGCCAGCCGTGCTGCAATGCCCCCCAGCTCTCAGGGCTCCACCATGGACGCCACAGATGTGCCAAGGCCGTGGGGGCACCAGGGGACCCTCCCTGGCTGCTGGGCCCCAGCCAGGACCCCCTCCCAGCCCAGCCTTGGGAGGGGGGCTTTTGTTTTTGTTTCCAGTTTGTTTCGTTGGGGGGCATTTCCGTTCATTTGGGTCTTTCAGGGAGGTTTGGGGAGATTATATATATATTTTTTTTCTGTTGTTGTTGCTGTTTTATTTCCAAGAGGACAACAGCCTGTGTGGGCAGAGAGGGCCAGGCAGGGAGGGGTGGCCAGGCAGGGTATACCTTGTTGAGGAGGCTGTGGTTCCCTCCCTGCTTTGCCAACCCTGCTGCTGGATGAGGAAGGTTGTGGGATGGGGATGGACATGAGGATTCACTGGCTGAGGTGGAAGCACAGCCGCCAGCCAGGCCAAGGAGAAGGCTGGGCAAGGGCACAGGCCAGAGAGCGTTTCTCTTTAATTTTATTTTTTTTTTTCCATTTTTCCCCTCACCTCTGACACACACACACGAACACATGTGCGTGCATGTCCTCCTTAGGCTGAGTGTTTTTCAGTCACCACCAGAGCCCTCTTCATGGATGTGGAGAGTGTTGGCATCTGGGTGTCTGCTCCTGAGAAGCTCTGTGAAGAGAAAGGGCGCAGTGCTGCTGGCTTGTGGCTTTTTTGTTTGTTTGCTTAATTTATATTTTATTTTTTATTTTTTTGAGTGTGGCAGAGCAGCAGGCAGGCCCTGAGAGGAGTCTCCTGCACCTGGGCTGCTCAGACTGAGGGCAAGGAGCTATAGCCCCTACAGCTGTGGTAGCTGTGGTGTTTGCATGGTGGGTTTTCCTTATCAGGCTGTGCATGGCAGGGCACGTGTTGTGTTTGGGGCCCTCACACAGAGTCACTACAGTTTTCATTCCCTCTCATGCGCACACACAAACTTCCCAGATGCTGAGGATGGCAGGATTTGTTTCTAAATCCCTTTCCTTAGATAGAGTGAAAGCAGGGGCTCAACAGAGGGAGTAACCCTGTGGAAGCCCATATTCTGTCTCTCTGCCTCACTTACTTCCCACACTGGTACTTGTGGCACCTGCTGGTGGCTCTCCCATCTCCTTGCAGTCAAGGAGGTGGCTGGGGCTGGCACCTGTCCTTTTACTTTTTCTATTGCAACTAAATAGCCTTAATCAAAGCCAAGGGTTGAAACCGCTCAAGGAACCTGGTGCTATTGGAGGACTGGACCAAAGGCTTGGACTCTTCCTCCTGGGAGAGAGACCTGGCTCAGAGGACCATGCCTGGATGGGTATACTTGCCCTCCCACATAACACCAAGCTTTGCACATGTAAAGGCAGTGGTCACCTCCAAAAGTACCAGAGACCTCTCAGATCTGCTCTTGGAAAAGCAATGTGGGTGATCACAGGCAACTTTCTGTAGCTCACACTGGGAAAGGGTCTGTTTAAGCCAAGAGTTTTCCTCGTCCCCCTTTCCCTGTCCTGGCACAGCTTCACTTTCCCTAGCAGTGCATATACCTTGGGCAGGGCCTTCTGCCTGTACTGTTCAAATGTAAGCACAGTCTCTGTGGCAGGAGGGGAAGAGGTGAGGTCTGGGATCCCACATATACACAGCTCCTTTGGGGAGGTTGGGGGTTCTTGGGCAGCACTTGGTTTGAAGCTTGGCTGAGATTTTGTGCCTTCTTTGCTTAAAATAAAAATAAAAAAGGAAAAAAAAAAATATGCAGCCTCCCTTCCTTCCCCCCTCCTGCACAACTCTGTCCAGAATGGGTGCAGTGGTGCAGTCAGGTGGTTGTTGTGTGCACGTACACACAGTTCACCAGAGCAGCCCTCGTTCCTGCCTGTCTGCTCTCTTTGCTGCTGGGTGGTTGGATTGACAGGGGGGAGAAGAGTGGCTTTTGAAACCCCAGTGTGGGAGAAAAAAACACACAACACAACGAAAAGCCCAGACACACACTTTCCGCTTTTGAAACAACCCCTGTGTGGCATTTACAGGAACACTGCCCTCAGCAGGCCCCCTCCTCCAGTGGGATAGCTCTTCTGGTTCCTACCTTCCATAAGACTGTTTGCTCCTCTTTCTTTGTTCTTTCTAATTGTCTAAAATTCAATAAAACTTTATTCATATAAAAAAGGACTTTTTAATGCCTGCTCCTGCATTTTTTTCCTATTAATTCTGTAACTACAATGAATTTGGCTGTTAATACTCAGCCTTGATATAGCTGTCAGTAAGCAGCAACCATGCAACCAAGACCTGAATCTTATCAGGCCAGCCGTTTTGGTAGTTCACCCGGGTATTATAGCTTTGTTTTGCTCATTCATAATACTCTGACACATTGCCCTTGAAGGTACAGTTTCCCAGGCTTGCATGATCTCTGCTTCTCTAGGCAAAGGTGAGTTATTTTATTTTATTTTATTTTTTGGCCTTTGGGGGTGGGTGGGAATCCTTTCTGCTGCTTTGAGTGATGCGGGGAAATATTTTGTTTAAAAATGCCTGAATTTCCTCATGTGTTTGTTTTCTGGTCTGAAATGTGTCATGTTCAACCCTGATCCAAAATCTAAAGCAGTCACTGGGAAAGCCTTCAGTGACTTTATTGGGTGTCTGAATATATTTGATGGGGGAAACTGTCAGGAAATTAACTAAAGTTCTGAGCACTGTAGACAGAGCATGGAAAATTTCAGTGCCTGAGCAGTCACACTTCCAGGGCACTTAAAAGCACACACCTCTCACTATCAACAGTGGTTAGCAGGAGGTTTATATTCGTTAGACTAGCTAGATGTTTGTCCAAAGATTTTGCATTTTTTTCTCCATGTTTCATTTTACCTGTTTCTTCTCTACCTGCTTCCCCCTCCCCCCCTCCCAGATATTCTGAGGATGATTATTAAAAACAAAAAACTACAGATCCAGTAGCGCTGCTAATTCAGCACTGCTGCACACATACTGTGTTCTCATTCCAAGGTATTTTTTTGAGTAGTTAAAATATGCCTGTGAATGTGTTTTCAGCTATAGGCTTTATGGTAGATGAGATGACTGCATTGCCATTTTGGGAAAGTTGCTGGAGGAATCGTAATGTTTGCATTTTTCATCTTTTGATTGTGCAGCCTTGATGTGACATTAATAGTATCTTTGCATTTTATTCCCATGATAGTCCTGTCAGTATTCTGCTATACTATCCATTCCTTGCCACTGGCTTGCCCTTTACATCATTCTCCTGCACATCTCTCTCTCTTGATCTAGAGCAGAATTTCCCAAGATACAGGATAGTTTACTATGTTTGTGTAGCACCTAGTGTGCTGGTGTTTTAGCCTGTAAATTGTATCTAGTGATGCATTGCTGTAGGACAAATATCTAGCTAAAAATAATACCAGTTAGAGATCTTGATAGTGACTATCATTAAGGAAAAAAAAAAAAAGCTTATTATAATTGTAAGTGGAATTTACAATTGAGTTGTCTGGCTGCCTTCAATCACAGCTGTGTGGTGGGGATTGTCCCCCACAGTGGGTGCAACGGATGTTACCTTGAATGTCAGTACCCATCAGTCAGATCACCTTTCATCAAAGACTATAAGAAGGAAATGTGTTTTAGAAAAAGGAGCAGCTATACGTTTGATTGCTGAGACAGAGGATAGCCACAAGAGGATGTCTTACACTTCAGCAGTGGACATCTTTTTACAAATTGGTGGAGATGAGAATTCAGTTTCAAAAATTTGGGAAACCTGGTCTAGAGACAACCAGGATATTTTTATATATATATATATATATACATATATATATATATATATATATATTTAACTTGCACAGCTTTTGGACTTGGATGTGCTGATTCATCTGAACTAAAAAAACTACAAATATAGAAATAAATAAATTGCCCAGATGCATGCACTTCAACAAACTATTTCCAAAACACACAGTTATACAAGTTTCCAGTAGAAGACAGTCTGCCAGATGCTGTCCTCTCCAAGATTGCATGGCTACCCTGTGGGGACCTTGGATGCTCAGGAGATCAAGCCTCCTTATATCACAGTTTAGGTCCTCGTGTGGAACACCTCATGTCAGGGTAGCCTCAGGTGACAACCAAAACTGAAATGCTTTGATCCTCCTCCATCCCCTCAATAAAAATAATAATAATAAATAAAAAGATATTGGGGGAATTTTCATAGTAAATTTCAGATTTCATCTAACACAGAGGTAAATTTTTGGAAATTAGTAGATTTCTCTTGGAAGTTAACACTCGGTATCCCATCTTCCTCTAGTTCAAGTACCTTTCTGTCTTCACTCTAACAGGATTTTTCCCAGTACAGCTGGTTCATGAACAGGTGGAAGTGTGTGCATATATGTTCCAACACCCAAAATGGTTCAGCAGATTCTGTTAAAAGGGGTTTGAGCATTTCTAAGACAGAGAGCAGGGAAAACTGGGAAAGCAGATCCTTTGTACCTGTTGACTTCAGAGCAAACCCAATAGGTGCTCCTATTAACTTGTATGGATTCTATTAAATAGAGGTCTGGAGCAGAGCTGTTGTGAGATGCCTTGATGAATGATGCCTTGCCCTCCTCCCTGGGCTTTTCTTAAGTGCTGTTGGCCATCCTGCAGCTTGTTCTCCTGACGCTAGCAGAGTAGGAGGTTCCCTTGTTGTACCCTTGTTAATGGCTCTGCTCTTGTGAGTAAGGCAGGATGTGCTGATGAGAAGCAGGAATGTTGCAGGGGTGCTGTGAAAGGGTCACTGAGCTGTGCCTCTCCTCAGATGGGAGAGGGTGAACATCAGGGACAAAGAAAGCTTTGAAAGCAAGGGGAGTGAAAGGCTATCACTCTTTATTTCAGACTGCTTTCTTCGTGCTTGTCTCTACACATTGCAAGGGTCGGGAGGATGTTTCTGAGAATTAGCAGCTCTGTGACCTCCTCAGCAAGAGAAGTGCATGCAGGACATTTCCTGAGCCTGGCACTAGCCCAGAGCTCTTGTTGCCGGCTGGCGGGCAGCACAGAGAAAGGTTTCATCAGGTCACTTGCTCATCCACGGAGGGGGGAGTGAGAGATAATAAGTGCCAAGAGCTTTGAGCATGGTGGGGGAATACTATTCTTTGGGGAGCAGAAACTTGGTAGCCTTGCAAGTTTTCTTTGATGAGTTTCTGTGACAGCAACTGCTAATAAAGCACTTTTCATTTCCCTGTCGTAGAGGCTCCCTTGCTTTAGAGAGCACTGCTTATGTACAGGAATGGGACAGTGTGCATGGATAAGGAACAGACTCTTACTAAGTTTCCTAATGCCATTTTCTGCTAGTGGCTTCTTCCCAATTTCCTCCTTCCCCCGACTTCCTCTGTAACATATTTGAATGAGAAAGTGGGTTGGCAGGAAATTTAATCTATCCATGTTAAAAAAAGAAAAGGAAAAAAACAAGACAAAACCTTGAAACAAATAGCAGCAAAGAAGAGAGGAGATTAAGATACAGCTTGCATGGATGGCTGGCAAGCAATTCTTAAGCACTGGATGTGGTCTGGGTCAGCTCCTGGATTTGGACTTAGTGAATCATATTTGGGAAAGGGATAATGACTTGCTTCCTGTTGATACACTTTAATGGCAAAACTGGCATGGTACACGCAGAGAAACATTGGCTGAAGGGCTTGATACAGTAAAGCCCAGAAGCAATGCTGTTTAGCTCGCCTATATTTAAACCCACTGTGTTTGGCAGAGGGGCTAAGCTGCACAGCCTGGCTTCCAGCTTCCTGGTACTGTCAATAACTGCAGGATTTCTCTCAGTAGTTATTTTTCTCTTAGGGTCTCAAAGCCCTTCAGCAAGCCAAGTGTAGCAATCACTAGGTCATGTGGGCATTTGAGACATGGGAGAGGCTGTGTGTGTTGGGTTGCAACAGCGGAACTTTAAGCCGTGGCAGTTTCTAAGATTGCTCAGTAGCCTAGAGACTCTTTCTTTAGTGCTCTGCACCACTGGCACAGCATTTCCACTCCTGATCCTCTCCTGTCATCTTAGACTGAGGCTTGTGGAGAAGGATTGCGTGTCCCTGTGTCCCACAAGAAGGACCAAAGGGAGCAGAGGTTAGAATTAGATCTGTAGAGAAGCCAGTGTTGCATTAAACTCTCAAAGTTAAGATGCATCACTAGGGATAGAAAATATTACAAAAATGTGCCATGAACATCATCAGTACTTCTTCCTTTTGACTGTGATTTGCTGCTGGGACAAATATGCACAAACCAAAGGCTGCCTTTTGGTGATACAAAACACGGACATGGGTGAGCAGGGTGAGCACGTAGACCCCCACCAGTTCTTTCCTGGCTGTGCTTGCTCCATGGCTGCAGAACACAGTCTGTTCCTGCTGTCTGTGACCTCAGTCTCAGTGTTCATGAGTTTCTTTCCTTGTCTTCCTTGTTTGTGGATGCATTCTCCACACACCCATTCATGCTCAAGGACAACAAATGAGGCTGAACACAGGTACAACCATAAAGCGTGTGAACACCTCATATGTGAGTTCAGCCTGGCCATCCAGAGCATGCATCCCACTTGTTTTCCAGGCTAGCCTGTTGCACATCTCTCAAATAGCAATGGGTTTTACAGTTCTTCCTGGCCTTCCACAAGGCACAGGCTGGCCTAAGGAAAGCTGGTCCCTTCTGGGAAAGTAAATAGGGAGGTTTGGGGTTATTGTCCGAGAGCAGCCAAACACGAGGCGTTTACTCACTCTAGATTTGGGTCACAACGCTAGCCTTCTCTTTTGGTGGCTCTACGATGACATCCTCTGGAGGGATGAAGAACTACATGGGCTCCTGTTGCACACATTACAGCTTGTCTGCACCGGAGTTGATCTTCTTAACACGTAGCTTGGTTTCTTTTCCTTGTGGTCCTGCAAATAACGGTGCTCTATGACTGAAGCATGAACGCATCACCATTTTTTCTTCCCAATGAGTGTTACTTAGCATCTGTCTTCCATACTATTGTGTCTCTTATACAATGGTGGGGATGCTTGAGAGATTTATCTGTGTTCCAGAAGTAAGTGGTTTTCACCATGGCCTGCCTTTAGCCTCCCAGCTCCTCTTGGTATGATGGTCTGTTACTCAAAGGCATGGGGAATGGGCTGGTATATGCGCAAAGCTCAAAGCTGGGGAACAGATGAGACACCGATAGTTAATGTAAAGAACTTCTGCTTCTTTCTGAGCTTTTGCTGTGAGCTCACTACAAACCTAAAAGTGTCCTTCTGTCCTGCTGTTGAGGTTGAGAGCAGATGCTTAGCTGATTTTTCTATTTTTTTCCATACTAGGGCAATGTTTCACAGCTTAAGAGAGCATGGTACAGAAGAGCCACTGCAAACTAAGTCTTATTTGCCTGACAGCCAGTTCTGGGGTTCAGAAACCTCAGTGACCTTGTGAAACTGGCTCCCAGATCCATGCTTAGTAATGGGCCCTGATTGGTTGCAACTTCAACAGTTTGGGTTCAGATTTGAGAGCAAAGTATTGTCTTAGGCAAGCCTGGTGTGGCTTTTGTTCAGAAGGCAAGGTGATCATATGTATGGAGAGGAAGATGATAAGGAAGACTAAACAAGACTAATAGATTTTGAACGTGACCAAGATTCCAAAGCATTTCACATTACACAGAACCATCTCCAGACTCTGGTGATGGGCTCCTGGAATATCAGAAATCACAGCTTGGTTCCACATCTGCATTTACCAAAAGCTAGTCCATGAAATAGACCCAAACACAGTTCTAAGACCAGCTACTCGACAAATGTTGTTTGCCTTTGAGATGCAGCTTATAATCAGGATTTTGGGGTCATGCCCTCATTTCTGTTCTTGTCGGTCAAGTCAAGAGCATACAACCCATGAGGATCCTTTGGTAGCCTATCAGCTGAGCTTTGCTATAAACATTGTGCTCCCATCTGTCCCCAGCACACACCAGATATACAGTAGGTTTAACCTTTCTTTCAACTGACACGAAGTTTCCTGGACACTGGCTGGGAGGGAGCTGCAGTGCCTGACAGCTGTGTCATATTTCTGAGCAGGGAGTTCAAGGTTTGCATTGAAATTGATCACATCCATCTCTGTTAGTTTTAAATTATTTTTGTTGGCCTCAGAAGACTCTTAGGCTGGGGATTTTTGTTTTGTTTTATATTACAAAGGGGTTTGGAAGTTATCAGCGACTGTCTTACTTGTAATGGCCATGCATTTTGCATCACATTTTAGCTACCATAAATTTCAGTCTCAGTGTTAGACTTGCGTTACTCAGAGCTGTTGCAAGTCCATTGCTTGTTAGAGTGAAACACAAAGAGAACAGCTCTTACACAAATGCTACTATTACACGAGTTTGGAGAGAACAGGTACTAGGTTGTTTAGAAAATGGTCACTATGATTCCTCTCAATGTATTACTGTCTTTTAGTACCTTTTTGTTGTTCATTTAAAGCTCCTGGTGGTGTTTCTTCTTTTAAGCTATATTTGCTAAGCAGGAAGAGTGTCCCTTTTCCTACTAACAGATTACCTTTAACAACTCCAACTCTCCAAGTCCAAGTCCGTTGAGGTCACTGGAATGTTTTCCCTCCCCCATGTCCATGACCACCCAGCTCCTCTCCCCACATCATCAGCAGCAGTAGGATCAGGGACAAAATTAAATCATCAGGTGGCTTCAAGAACTACTGAGAAACCCCTGTTACCTTGTGTCCATCTAAGGATGGAATTCAGTGAAATGGAGTTGTTAAACAGATTGAGTTAACTTGGGGCAGAGCCTGATGTGTGCATGTGTGTATTTGGGGTTGAGAGTGGTGTAGTTCAATTCAGCTGAAATGGATGAAGGCAGTCTTAAATTAACTTGCAGCAACACTATTCATCCACAGTAGAACCCGACAGTGCCAAACACTGGTTTGTAGGCCAGCTGGTGTTAAAACCATAAAGCATCTTCAGATGGTGGAGGAGTCCTCCAAGTTATATTCACCAGCCAATCACTTCTCAGCCACTACGGAGTTAAGTTCAAATTCCTTTTTGAGCTTAAATATAAATGTTCTTTAAATAATTCTTTACTTTGTAGGTATGTGATTTATATCCGTTAAGGGAAGGAAATTACTCAAGAGGATAGAAAAAAAGCACATTAAATGAAAATAAATACACTGGGCGCTTGTGACCCAGCAAATGTGCTGCTATGGTACTAGTCAGAGCTGGGCTTCAGTCTCAGCTTGCTACATGGCCGAACGATCTTGGGGTCTGCAGCTGCGTGCTTGGAGTGCATGTCAGGGACAGACCCGTTGGTTAATCTGAACATAGGTGTGTTAGAATGAAAACATTATCTTAGTGTCTCTGAAAAAAATTTTTTCCCTCCTGGAAAATTGATATGATCATAAAGAGCAAGCTTGAGATGGGCTTCAAAAAAATGATCTAATCTACACACACACACTAACCTAAGAAGTTCAACTGTATTTAATCCCTTGCTGAAAGACAGTTAACCTGCTCTTAAAGTCCTCTGCTCCTAGAGTCCACAGTCCAGCTAGGCATGGAGATAAGGAATGCTTCCAGTATTGTTTCTGACTGAGTGCCTTATAAGAGCTTTATTTTTGAAGGAAGATCTACATCATTCTTAGTATGTACCTTGCCAGCCCTGGGAGTTAACTTTGCCACATGCTGCAGAGAATATACAGGTCTCTGTCTTTCTTATCTATTTACTTGTAACTAGAGTCTAGGATTTTCTCTGTTGGAGTTGCAACTCTTTGAAGCAGGTGACCAGTCACACTAAAATTAGCCCTTAAGAGATACGAGAAGGGATTTAATTCACTTCCAGTCACCTTTGGCAAACAATGTTGGCTTCCTCCTGTGGACAGGAAAGCTATCAGGGGCTGGTCTCATCCAGCATCAAGCAAACTCTGTCGCTGTGTTTTTTCCCTAAGCACAGGAGAGCTGTGTATTACCTCCACAGGCAGAGCCATGGTTTGTGTACACAGTTTTCTCTCTCCCAGCTATGGCTGAGAGCTGAGGGCTCCCAGTTAACTCCCAGAACTCTCCTCAGACTTAGATGGAAAGACAGACATTTCTGTTAATGGGAAAAAATAAAAAATAAAAAATAATAAAAATAATAATAATAATAATAATAAAGAGCCAGGAGTTTCATGATTTTGGTGCTCCTGGTGGGAAAAGGAGAGCTCTGGCTGCCATGTCGCCAGGCCAGGGAAGGCCTTTGCTATAAGTAGATCTAACTTTGCAGGTATATATGTCTGATATATGCATGCAGGCTGCACTTGGGCTGAAGCAGACCTTTCAGTCTCCTGTTTGCATTTCCTATTTCCTCACAGACTGAGCAAATTCCCCATAATTTACATGTGTGGCCTTGAAGTTGGGACCATCCGCTGGGGTTGGGGAGTAGTAGGTGGGATCTTACGACTTGCCCTGCTGACTGAAAGAGCATGGCTGCTCTGTGGGCTGGCATGAAAGCCACTCTTCTCTGTAAACTGGTGTCAGTACCTTGTCCTTGCTGTGCTGTGCGGTGGCTCAGCTTTCTTTGGGGATACCAGGTAGAAGCATCAGGCCCGTTGCCTGGGCAGCTGCAGCATTACCAGCTTCGCAGCGGGCTGCTTACTTGTGATCAAGGAGGGTGTTTGGAGGCGAGCTGGTGAAAACAGCTGTTTGTTGAGAAGTTGCTGGGAGCCTTCACGTTGAATATAGTTCCTTTGCAGAGTGACAGCCACTGCACAGACAGAGGCAGCTGCACCTTCCTCTGTGCTGTCCCTCCTCATATGCCTCATCCCCAAGGTGGCTGTCTTTTCAAGACAAGTCCAAAGGCAAGGTGTCCTACTCCCTCAGACCTCCTGTTCTCAGACCTAGGTCCCTCTGGCTTACTCCATCTCTTCCCCTCCTCCACCCATCTCCTCCCTGAGCTATTCCTGCCCTTGGTATTTGCTTTGGAGGGGTCTTTTTTTTATTATTATTTTTTTCTCTCTTGTTTCCGTCTCTGCTTTGCCTCTCCTGCTGCTGACAGGTTTGTTCCCTCTGTGCAGACTCTGCTATTCCTTCTCTTACACTCTCCACTCCTTTCTATTCCTTGTACCCTACCTTCTTGAGTTCTCTGCCCTTCCCATCCCAGCCCAGTCCTGAGGTCTTATGCCCAGGGCTTTTTTTGCCTCACTCTCTGGCTTTCTCTTCTGTTGTTTCTTCTCGTCCTCTCGGGGGGCTTTCACTCACCCTTCCTCCCTCTGTTCATCCCTCTTCTGCCTCTTCCCAGTTACCTCCAGCTCTCCCAGTTTTGTGGTGAGGCCCAGGTATCCCCAGTGTGAGGCCCTGAGGGAACTCAGGATGTTCACTGGCAGGTTGTGAAGGTGGAGGATCCAATGATTTCAATGATTTCCTTCTACCATTTCTTAAGTGAACAAATTAGTCTTGTCTGCTCACCTATAAATCAATGGTTATGGCAGCAAGTTTAATAGAGAAAATGATGCTTCATGTAATAGGCAGCAACTTGTTCCTGTGTTTTTGCCCTGCCTCCAAGGTGCATGAGAAAACAACCCCTGATATCCCAAATCATGAGAGAATATACATCCAGATTTCCCCACCCCTCCTCTAGAGAGGTGTAAATGGAAATATAAACAGCCTTTGAGTTGTATGTCATTCTTCAAGGATAGTAAAAAAAAAGGAGTAATAAAAACAGCCAGACCCTCTTTGCTTAGCAAGGACGTCAGGTAGGCCACAAAGACCAGCTGCCCTGGTGGGTTTGTGCAGAGGGTTGCTCTTAGACCAAGAGAGTGAGGTGAACTGGTAAGAGCCAGTTTTTGGGAGAAGCTAGCTGTGATGCTATGCACGTGCTGTGGGTGGACTTCAGGCTCTGGGTCTCCAAAGGCAGCGGCTTCAACTGTCAGCAGCCTTATTGCAAGGTATCAAAACGAGAGCTTGATGTTCAGCTGCCAGATGGAGCCTGCAGCAGCCGTGGTTTGGAAAAAAAAAAAAATACCACCACCAACAAAACCTTCTTTGGACAGAAAATAAATCTCAGTGACAGGGAATAAATAGAAAGCATGGAGTCGTCATTTTTAATAGACTTTTTTTTTTTTTTTTTTTTTTTTTTCCCTTCAGACCGTGACTGCACGTAAAGCCTTTTAAAACGCTGCTTTCTTTCAGGGTCACCTCTGCGCCCCCCCGCTTACCCTGTCCCGGCTGCGGGTCCCTCGGGCACCCCGCAGCCCCTCAGCACCTCCCAGCCCGGCGTGGGGCACGGGTGGCCCGGCTGCGGGCAGGCAGCTTGCTAGGAGGGACCGTCGGGGGGCAGCAGCAGCAAGCGCTTGGGAAGAAACCTTCCAGCATCCTCCTCCTGACTGACAATGTTTTGCACCTCATCTTCAGGACCCGGCGTCTTTCCAAATCCCAGTCGCATCGGACTGCGTGGTTTTGACACTTTAACATGCAGCATATGCAGCTCATTTCCCTATTCACTGGGCTATTTGTAAACCTAATTTAAGCTAAATCTCTCCCTGCTCTTAGCGTTTTACGTAGCTCCAAAGGAAAGGGTGAGTAGGAGAAATATAAAATCAAGTAAGAGAGTTGCAAGCAAGGCACCTTTTTCCCTTCCCTTCCCTTCCCTTCCCTTCCCTTCCCTTCCCTTCCCTTCCCTTCCCTTCCCTTCCCTTCCCTTCCCTTCCCTTCCCTTCCCTTCCCTTCCCTTCCCTGTAGCTTGGTAATCATTCCTTTGCTATGTATGAAGGACCTGCACCCTTCATTCATATAACCTTGGGTACAACCATTTTGTCTTCAACAGCCAATATTCAGAGAAGAAAAACCCTCTGGATTTCCTGGGAAGGGGTGAAGGAGACTGAGTGGCAGATGCAGTTCCTTTCTCAGGAAGAACAGCCTGCCTGGGTGAGGGGCTGTGCTGAGCTGCTACAAGACTTGCGTGGCAGCAGGCAATATGAGAAGAGAAGCACTGTGATTTTTGAGTGAATGCACAACTTATTCCAAGTTATTAAAAATAACCATCTTTTGTTTGCATGTTATTTTAATTTGGCTTTGATAAGAACTACAGCTATGCCCCCTGCCCCTTCCAAGGTGTCCCAGCAAGTAATAAATAAATAAATAAATGAAATTCAATTCAATTAAATTCTACAGCTAGAAGGGTATATTACTATACATTCTATAAATTCCTACAGAAGTAGTTTTAACCAGCTACAGGATTTTCCCTCTCATTCTTCCCTGCTGTGATGCAGCTTTGCTGTTCACTGTTGAACAGCTGCTGCTGCAAACCAAAAGGGGGTTTCATCTCCATCCTATGTGAAATACTACTTAGTTTTTCTCTCTCTTTTTTTGTTGTTGTTTGTTTGTTTCTTCTCATGATAAAAGTGCTAGGGATAGAAAAAGGCCATGGTGGTTGTTCCAAGGAGTTTAGAGTCTACTCTCCTGAAGAAGACTGACAGGAAGATGAATGAGCAGGTATATTTCATGTGTGCCTTTATAGTTTCATATTCAGTAGTGCATGTGTGTTTGGAGGAGCAGACGAATGCTTGCAGACTTCTGAGAGAAGACCCTAAGAAACCAAATCTTGTGAAGGGAGAGATTTGGTGAACATAAAACACAGCTTTACAGAAGGGTTCACAGATGCAGCTTTGGCCACAGGACCCTTTTGGAAGAAGTAGAGAGTGACCATGCAGGAGGCTTCAGCAAAGGTGCTACTCAAAAGCTGAATGAAGAAACAGGTGCAGAGAAGTGGGTGAAAGATGAGTTGTCAAGGTGAAGGCAAAACACTTCAAATAGCCCACAAATGGCATACAACTGTTACAAGAAAAGGCTTGAAGATGTTTTTAGCAGAAAGTGTTGGAGAGGGTAATGGCAGCAGTGCTTTGAATAGACTGAAGCCTAACATGTTTTATGTTCAGAGCTCAATGTAATATAGGTCTAAGGAAGGTTTTGTTATCATGGATACATTCTGGGGGCTTTGATTTTCTTGTGAAAGGTCTACAAAGGCCTTTCAAATGGCAGTTTGGAGACATGTATAACTATTATTCACCTTGTACTATACCTCCTTCGAAACTGTCAAAAAAATACAGTTGGTAAAAAGTTCATATGAAATTTTGGTGAAATATTAGCAGAGGAAATGTCTTCTCTTCATGGGAATGAATAGAAATATTTTTCATCACAAAATGAATAGCTTTCAGGTTTGGCAGTTTTTTACTGGGGTTGGGTATATTTTTCTTTTTCCTCCTTCTCCCCATCACTTTTCTTGGTTTCTGCAGGCTTTGAGTCTCTAAATAGAAAGTCAACATTTCTCCAACTGGGGAAATTTATTATTCTCTCCTGATGAATTTATCTGAAGTCTCAGCTGAGAATGACATAGGATTTACATCTCTGTCATGAAATGACTACATGGAGCAATTAAAACCCCAGAAATAAGAAAACAAGCCATTACATTTAGTGATGTCATATAAGTCTGTGAAATCTCATCCTAAGGGCACAGGAATGGTGCTGAAAGTTACACAGAGCCCCTGTTGTTACTAGTATGAGATTTTCAGGGTGTATTGGGCCTGGCTTTCTGCTGATGGGGAAGCTGGAATGGGCAGGGACCAGCAGGTGCAACTCAGCGGCTGTTCAGAGCCACTGTGTGAGTAGCAGCTGGATTTGGCAGTACTGGCAGCAGCAGGGACTGCAGCACAGTGATCTGATGTGAGGAACATCTGCTGAAGACAGATAACAGGACGAGAGAAGCCTGCAGGCTTGTTCAACGGTAACTCAAACTTTTAACTAGTGTTTACAATGCATTATATTCTACTTCATCTGCTTTCCTCTCTAGAGAGGGGAGGGATGCTTATATACACCCTGGCAACGTGCTAGGTGGATTAACCCTCTGGAAAGCAGGTTGACAAGAGAGAGCCAGGTCTGGCCGTGAATCAGAACTCACCCATGTTACTTAACTATGAGAATAATGAGCAAGGAGAAGGTATCCATCTTTCTTCAGTAACAGCAGAACAGATATCCTTGTGCTATACAAAGAGATGCTGCACTGTAGATGTGTCCACCTTCCCATTGATGTCTAGTGGTCACCCTTTAGAGAAGAGTGAGGACATAAGCACTGACATTTGACATCCATCCAGTGGAGTATTCCCATCCTGCCTTAATACAGAAGAGTTTCAGCTGGGCATTGCTTTCTCTTTTTAGCCCATTGTGCTGGTGTGGGCAGCTTAACCCACCCAGTCGGATTGAATAGGCTGATTCCTACCAGGAATGAGAGAGCAGAGGGAGAAATTCACTGTGAATATCAGTTTATATTTGAAAGTGAATTTTCATTCAGAACAGAGGCATGTCCACATGACTGCTGCAGCTAAACCAACCAAGCATTGAATTGAGGCTATTCATAACAAACTGTCCATGAATGGCCTGCAGGGCAAAAAGCTATCTGCAGGAGAAATTCATGGGCAATTTTGGCTAATGAATGAATCTGGGAATTTGGCTTTCAGTTTGCAGACAGTTCACAAATAGAAAAAAAAAAAAAAAAAAAAAAAAAAAAAAGCATATGAAACATTGAATAAATGATTTATAGTGAAATATTTGTTCAGCTCTAATCTCTGTAACGTGTGTAGTTTATGGTTTTAGCAAGCATTTTAGGATTAGCTGTGGGAGCTATATGTCAATGAATACCATGTGAAAAAAAAATAAATAAAAATAAAAAGAAACATTCCTTTCTGAACAACTATATGGAGAAGTGTTAATGTTGCCTGTCTAAGAGGGAGCCTAGTAAAGGATTTGTGCTTGGGAAAGGACTGCTGGATTCCAGCAGTGCTCCTGGGCCCTTCAGAGCAAAAGTTAAGGCTTGAAATTTCTGTTGGATAAGCCCTCCTTGCTGAATGCAGGAACTGAGGACAAAAAGAGCGAATACTAAGTCTTATGCATGGGAAGGTTTGGCAGCCGTTTGAGAGTCATTTCACTTCTGCAATGATATTCACTGAGAGACTGAGCTGTGATCGATTTTCACCAAGGCTGTAAAAAACATAACTCAAACCTTGTTATATAACAAGGGTATTTATATATTCGAGGCGCTAAATGTTCATCTGCCTGGAAGTGCCTTGCAGCTAGGCACAACATGCCTTTATGAAGAATTCCGTAGTATTTTACATCTTGCTAATACTAACAAGTCCTCTTGGGAAAGCCATGACTACACCTTCAGTGAATACACGTTCAGGTTCATCTACAGGTGTTCCCAATCATCCCCTCTTTGATGGCCATCTAGATGCTGTGCCATGCTACATTGTCCCATATTAGGACCACCTTGTCCCTTCGATGTGTGCCTTCTCCTATAGAAATGTAGAATAATTTAGGTTGGAAAGGACCCTTAAGATCATCAAGTCCAACCATCAACCTAAGACTACAAAGTCCCATCACTAAACCATGTCCCTAAGTGCCACATCCACGTCTCTTAAATACTTCTCAGGATGGGGACTCCACCACTTCCCTGGGCAGCCTTTTCCAATGCCTAACCACCCCTTCCACAAATAAATTATTCCTAATATCCAATCTAAACCTCCCCTAGAGCAACTTGAGGCCATTTCCTCATGTTCTGCCACTAATTACTTGAGAAAAGAGATGGACACGCTCCTCACTGCAACCTCCTAGCTACTAGCTATAGAGAGCAATGAGGTTTCCTTTCACGCTCCTTTTCTCCAGACTAAACTGCACCAGTTCCCTCAGCTGTTTCTTATGTGTCTTGTTTCCTAGTCCCTTCACCAGCTCTGTTGCTCTCCTCTGAACACATTCCAGCAATTCAATATCTTTCTTGTAGTGAGGGACCCAAAACTGAACCCAGTGCCTGAAGTGTGGTCTCACCAGTGCCATGTACGGGGGGACAATGACTTCCCTAGTCCTGCTGGCCACACTGTTCCGGATGCAAGCCAGAATGTCATTGGCCTTCTTGGCCACCTGGGCACACTGCTGGCTCATATTCAGGTGGCTATTGATGTGCACCACAGGTCCTTTTCTATCAGTCAACTTTCCAGCCACTCTTTCCCAAGGCTATATCGCTGCATTGGGTTGTTACGACCCAAGTGCAGGAACCAGCATTTAGCCTTGGGGAATGCCTTACAATTGGATGGAGCCCACCAACCCAGCCTATCCAGATCCCCCTGCAACGCCTTACTACCCTCAAGCAGAACAGCACTCCTGCCCAACTTGGTGTCATCTGCTAACTGCCTGGGGGTACACTCCATTCCCTTATCAAGATCATTGATAAAAATAATAGATAAAGCTGTCCCCAGTACTGAGCCCTGGGTAACAACACTTGTGATTGGCTGCCAACTAGATTTAACTCCATTCATAACAACCCTTCTGGCCAGGCCATCTAGCCAGTTTTTTAACAAGCAAACAATATATCCACCCAAGCCAAGGGCAGCCAGTTTCTCCAGGAAATACATACTCACGTATCCAAATGCTTACAAGCATGCTTACATGCCTGCTTTCCTTGCCAAGCAGCACTGAGTGGGCCAATGCTTCTATCTGACACAATGCTCTTCAACGCTTTTATCTGACACAACCAACAGGAGCTGCTCCATAACACTATTTTGCAGCAGCAGGAACTGGCTTAGCTTTGGCAAATCTGGAAGTGAAGCTGACTTCTGAAACCTGGCCAAAACTTTATCCAAGGAAAGGAGCTTTAGTAACTCAAAAAATGATAATCCGAAGTGAAACTGAAAATGCTCCTGTTCTGTGTTGAATCTCTGGACCACACTTCTTCAAGCAGCAGTACCCTCAGTAGGTGTAATGGAGAGCTTTTTGCAAAGCCCATGTTGCTTTTGCTCTTTTTCCCTACATTTGCTGAAAGCTTCTGAGCTGAATCCAGTTGTGAGGAGATGTGGCACACACAGCCATGGTGATGCCACGTGAAGGAAAGCTACAGGAGCAGCTTGCCTGTAGATGTGATGGAGGTTGGCAATAAACATGATGTGGCATTTCGTGTCTACAGGCAGTAAACTGCATTGTATGGATTCTGATTTTTGACACTCCTCTGTTTCTCATTATTAAAGAGAGAAAACACCACCTTCCTTCCCTTATAATAATTTGCCATGGTTGTCTTCATGTCCCACTTCTATTATTGCTCTCTGCTCGCTCTTCCACCCCTTCATCTACCCACTGTGGCTCATTTGCCATAGCTCCTCCCTGGCCTGCTCCAGGTGTCAGCCTGATGGGGGGTTAAGCAGTGTGCTGCATAGCAGATTTGTTTGTGGTAGAAGCATGTGTAGAAACAGAGATAGCAAGACAGCAAGAGCAAAGTTACATTAGCTCGTATTCTTGCTTATCTTCACTTTTAGTAGTGTTGATATTTCAGGAAATAAATGGTCCAGACTGGACTATGAAGACATTTCCAAATGTGTAGAGATTCTGCAGAGTTACAAGTTGTTTTACTTCAGAACAATTACTGTTGAATTCACTTAATTTTGCAGCATATTTCAGGTGTCACAAAAAAAAAGAACTTAAAGCAAAAATTGTACTCTATTTCAGTACAAACAATGCAGAGCAGAGCAGCTTTCCCAGAACTACCCATCTTGCAAATGTTTCGCTTCCAATTCTGACTCAGCTAGAGGCATAGGGTCTGGAGAAAACTATCTTGCTGCCACAATGGAGAATTCTTAGGTTCAGTATTATCTTAATGATATTGTTTTATCTTTTTGTGATTTGCTTTCATTATTGAAAATCTATTAAGTAAGAGTATTATTTTATCCTTTTATCTTGCCTGGTGATGGAAAAAAATCTTAATAATAGGACACACATTCAGACATTGCAATCTTTAAGAACTGCGTTATTTAAGTTTGTGCTGGCAGATCTTTTTATCATCTACTGTCCAGTTTGTGGCACTGTGAAGACATGGGGAAGTCCACCTTTGTGCTGCAAGGAGCAGGTCCTAGGCCTCTTCCTTCCTTCCTTCCTTCCTTCCTTCCTTCCTTCCTTCCTTCCTTCCTACTTACTTACCTACCTACCTACCTTTTCCCCAGCACAACACTTAAAACAGGACCCTAAAGAGAGAGTCCAGAGGACAGTAATGAGAGTAATCAGTGTTCTGGCAAATACGATCCATGAAAAAATTTGAATGAATTGGGGTTAATTAGCCTACAGAAAAGAAGGCTGAAGGGGGAAGGTGTGAACAATGTTCCAGTATATAAAAGGCTGCTGCAAGGAAGAAGACTATAAACTGTTCTCCTCATCTGTGGTGGATAGGACAAGAAATAATGGGCTTAAATTGCAGCAAGATTCAAGTCTGAAATAAAAGGACCATGGTGGAGAAGAATGAAAATGGATTGCCTGGGGGGAGTGTGGAGACTCCACCATTGGAAAGCATTTAAAGAACAGATTAGGTGGCTATTTGTCAGGCATGGTTTAGTTCTAGTTCATCTTACCTTAAGGCAAGGGATGAGCTAAATGGTTTCGTGAGGTTTCTCCATGCCTTGTTTCTTTGTGGTTCCAGGTGTGCCTGAGATTCAATGAACTATGTACATGGGTTGGAACATGGTATCTTGGGCAAGAAGAAAGATATAATCATACTTGGTGTGATGTGAAGGTTGATTCAGTGCTTCCTAGGGCTGTGCTAAATAATAATCTGAAATGCCTTTTGAACTTATATTCAGCTGGGTCCTCTTCCAGTTCTGATGGGAGCGAGGTATTAGGGAGAATGTTGGAACCAAAGATGGCTGAAACAAGAGTGATTCTCTGCAACAAGAGATGTCATATCACATTTATTTTCCAGGGATAGATGGAAATGGTTCTAGATAGTTTGGTCAAATGATCAAGTTTGTTAAATTGTTAAAAACATGCTCAGGCTTCAGATTGTTTTTCAGACTGGTTCTTAAAACCATCTTCACCATGCATTGATCCTTATTACTGCTGTAGTCATTCCTAGAAGTCCTTTTCCCCATGCTGGTTTCTGCTATTCATGGTTCTTTCAGCTTTTAACCCCAGAAAAAATTAACCAACCACTTCATCTAAAAGCCACGCAGTTCATCTTCCTCTCCTACCCTCCCTCTGCCCTTTTAGCCTGGCACATGCAATTCTTATGCTGTCAAAACCTGATAAAACCAAAGAGAAGGAATACTCTTTGATTGCTGTGTATTCATGCACCAGCAGTTGCCTTTCCCCTCAGAGGAGGTGAACTGGGCATCCCTGACTGTTTCTTTGACCATATGGTGACACCATCTCTGTCTTTGTCATTTCATAACGCTCAGAAATGTTCACTTTCTGCTCCCTCCCAGCCCCCAAGGTCTCTGCTGTGCTGTCCCAGATGTTATGCAAAATACAGTAGGCATTTATCACACCAGGCATATTTAGATGATTTATAAGGCAGTACCACCTGCCCTTCAGTCTCCCAGAAACATGTGCTACTGACATTCGACAAGGTAACGCTTGTTCCTCCAGTTGAAAGGCCTAGTGACAGGCTTTGCAAACCAGGTGGGCTGGCTTTTCTGCACTCAAAGGAAGAATTGTAAAGGAGGGAAGGAAGAAAGCAAGTAATTTGCCAGAGCTGGTTACAGCAGAGTAGTCCCTGTTCCTAATGTTCCTGAAATCATAGGTCTTGATTTCCAGACCTTGTCACACTGAGGCACATATCACACACGCTTTCCAGGCTGTGGCTGTGCCTGATAAAGGGCATACTGACTCCAACTTTTTGGCATGGAGTCTCTTCCTGGGGTAAGCTTCTTTTCATACCTGCCTCCTGATGTTTTCTTGCCAGCACCCTGCATCTTTTTTGCTGTCTGGATAGCATAAATACCTATTTATTTTGCTATCTGGTCTGGGTTAGCAAGGAACTGTTATGAAAGGTGAGACTGAAATGGGGAAGGGGGTGTTCACAGGACCATCTCAGTCAACAGATCTGACCAAGCAATAGTGTCTTCTTGGTTGCAACTGGAAAACAGCATGGCATCAAGCCTTGATATTGGTGATTACGGATGTGCTGCTGAAGCCACACAAAGAAAGACACAAGACCTTACATTATTATAAAGAAATCCAAAAATGTTTTCTAACTGATATGTGACGAACAGGAAACAGAGAGCTATTAGGCAGCCTCTACATGGTCTGGGAACACCTTCAGTGCAGCCTCTTTGGTAAATCAACAGCCTCTTTGGTAAAATCAGCATAGATGGGAGCTCTGAAGAGAAATTTCCATTGGCCTCCTGAATAGTGTTAGTCATTCCTACTTTGTACAGATGTCTTAGTCCTGTAGTAACAATTATTTCAGGTTAGAAGCAGTGTTCTTCCAAGTAAAGCTGATCCCAATTAGTGTCTAGAAGAAGCAATATGTAAGTCCTGCTTTTCATTCACATTGCTGTGGTATTGAAAGTCTAATGAAACCCTAAATCCAAATCTTTCCACTTCATGATTTCTTATACCTGTGTGCATTCACACATCTCCTGATGTCCTTGCATCTCCTGATCACAGCACCTATCTGCATAGCCTCTATTTTATCAGACAATATTTTGAAAATTGTGCTGGAAATATTAATGATGTCACAGGAGATGAGAAAAGAATGTTATTAATTCAACCCTTACTCAAGCCCCAAATTTGTTGTGTTGTCTGATATGGTCCTCACTGTGTATTAAAACATAGAGGACAGAAAAGAGCAAAGCAGAATGCTACTCCACATCATGTTTCTTAAAGACCTAAAGGTTAACAAGAGTGAGCATGAAGCCCCCTACACACAGTGAAGCCAGCCTCACCAAACAGTGTGCAAGCACTTCAGGTCCATATACTTTAGTTAAAGCAAATAAATCACCGATATGACCTTGCAGTAGGTTTCCACTGAGTATGAGAATCAATCCAAATGAAAGTAGCTGAAGAAAATGGACAACTTTCTCCCAATACCATTGTGTTAATTTGTCTTGGTGCTATAAAGAGGAGACTGAAGGTGAAAAACAGGTGGAATAGTAACTTCTCCCAGGAGGAGACAGCAAGCACTTCAGAATAGACAGCCGGTTACAATTACAACCCTTTCCACTGCATGCAGAAAGTACTCCAGGTATGAGAAGATGGCCAAAGATACAGACCCCATCCTACAAACATGAAGCACAAGATACTCCAAGGGCTGGAAATGTAAAAAGACAGCCCTGCACAAAACAGGTCTCAGCAATTCTTTTCATTTCTGTTCTCTACCTCCTTCATACAGATACTTAATTTCACATTTTAGATAAGCACTTTTTGTCCAACAGTCTTCATTCTTACTGAGTAAATCAATGAATGTTCATAGAATGTGCCTTCTTCCACTGCCTGATGTAGGTGCAATTAATTCCCTTAAGCACAAAGCCCAGACCATTTGTTTTTATTGTATTCATCAGTAGAGGGTGGTTTGCAAAGTATTGGAGTGGACTAAACCTGTGCTTACTGTCTCTGTATACAGGAAGCCATCTTTATACAAGGAAGCACTCTCCTCTCACAACTACTATATTTTTTCCTGCTTACAGATAGCATAATTCTGACCCTGTGGTTGGGACATTTTTACAGCAAATACCCATCTGCAACATTTTCTTAATAAAAAGAAATGCTAAATTTCAGTTCCTCAGCTTTCTGGAAAAAAAAAAAAAAAAAAAAAAAAAAAAAAAAAAGTGGCAATGCCGCCTCCTCTAGAGCAAAGGACAGGAGGCATTATGTATTACTACAGTGGTTTTGTGTTTCTGGAGGCAGATGTTTGGTTAGGTACAGATTTGCCAGGTATCCCTTAGCTGTCACCAGAATTTATAAAACAAAAACCCAGCTGACCCCTAGTGACAGGATATGGAGACGGGAAACCTCTGTTAGTCCACAGAAACCAAGTAAATAGGGCTGGAAAAACCTCCAGAGCCCACTGCGGACCAGAGAATGATTGTCTCCCAGACAGCTCCGCGTGAGTGAGGCAACAGGCTCTCCTCTGGGAGACAGGTCAGCATCTCCATTATCGAGTGTGCCCATCAGAGGCTAAATCTCCACCCTTTTAATTTCACCCTATTCTTCATAGCTGTAAGACCTTTATTCCTCTCAGGACAATTATTTTTCCATCAAATACTTGTAGCAGGTTAAGTATGCTCCTCTGGGCATAGCTAGGCAGCTATACATATTTAGTTCTCTTTTCCTTCCTGGGAATAAATTTCCCCAGCCCTTTAATCATGTTTACGGCTCTTCTCTGAATCTCTACAGTGGCTGGTATTTTGCATTGGGCCCCATTCATCTCTGGGCTTTTTGACGAGCCATGAAACCTCATCTTTGCCTTTTTTTCTTCCAAAAGAGAGGCAATATAGCAAAGCTGATAGCACTCTGAGCTAATGGCCTCCCATGACTATGGTTCTCTACCTCTCTAAACTGCTGGGTGATTTTGGAGGTCAGCTGCTTGTCACAGTCTTTCTCACTCTGTAAACTGAGACAACAATGGTTTCATCTCATGTGAAGTGCTTGGAGATCTGTGTGGACAAACATAAAAGAAACACTAAATACACTGCCGTTATTGCTGCCTAGAGAAGTGGTGTTGAGAAAGGAAGCTAGGTCCTCGACTGAGCCCTGCCTAGCCTCCTCACAAACCCCCACACTGGTACAGATGGGTTTGTGTTCACTGATGTCCTCTTCTGCTGTGCAGCTCACATCTCCCAGAGCAGTGTGGAAGTCTCAGAGGAAAGAGAACAGCTTGAATTGGGGGCAATTATGTTGCTGAACAATTTCACCTCCCTCTGATTCCTCCTTCTCAATGGGGGACCAAAGTCAAGCTGGTATTTGGCCCCTACAGGAACATTTTGGTTTCTCCCAAAATCCTGGATGCCAGTGAAAAGCTCTAGTCACCCTTTTCCCATAACATTTTCCATGCAGGCATTACTTGGCTTCAGAACAGCAGGTCAGATTTCACCTTGATCAGGCTGAAAAGCATTAAGGTAAGAGCCTCCATCTCCAGGCACCATGGCTTGGGCTGAAGTGGGACACTGCAGTGGGCATAAGGCAGCAGATTCCTGCCAGTGAGCCCACTGGTGCCAGTGCAGAGCATGGATACCTCATGAACACAACTTGAAGGAATAGGCAAAGTGTCTGACTCTGCTTTGCCAGATATGTTCAGCAAACACTTCTGGCTGCTCGGCTGTAGGAAAGTGACTCCAAGTCTGCTTACTCCAGGCATCCTATCAAGGTTGGTACGTCTCTGCCATGTAGTAACAACTACTGTCCAGCCCTTGCAGCTGCTAAAATCCATAGGCTACTCAGTATTTGTTTATTCTGAAGCTACCCAGATGCCTAGAAGTATTTTGTGTTGCATGCTAACAGCCACAGTCTGGTGGTTCAGGCAACAAGCTGAGTACCGCCTGCCTGAATGTATAGGTGACTGCTGTCACCTGCACAGGAGAGGCTTCCTCACTTCTTTCCCTCAGTGGATGGTCCCAGAGCATGTGACTACAGTCTGCTAGTCTCCATAGCAGGCTGGCAGGAGGCTGCTGAGATGTGAAGTGGCTGCACAATGCACCTGTATGAGACATTCAAACCATGAGGTACATGAAATTATGGGGGGGCAAGAACAACAGCAGATGTGGTTGACAGCCAGGCTTGCATGGAGAAGAGGTAACTTGAAGTGCATAAGGAAAGAGGGAAGTCTGAACACAACTAAGGCATAGGAAGGTTACTGGGGGGTAGTTCAGCCATGACACTCAGCAATAACACCTATGTGCTGCTACAACTTTTAGCCAGCCAGACAGAGGAAGAGCAGAGGCAAGAAGAGGCCTACTCCCAGGCCCAACCATGCACCAACAGGACAGGCCATACTTTCATGTAGCTTTTGGTTAGAACTGTAGTTAAACAGCATTGCAAAGCGGATTACTTCTGCCTAGGTGAAGAGAAAGAGGTGGGCACAAGGAAAAAGAACCACTAAAAGATGAGGAAGCAAAAGGTGAGGCATCCTGACTGGGTAGTAAAGAGGTTCAGTGTTTCTTCAGCCCTGTTTCACAGAGCTGTGCAACCACTGAGGAAGTTTCAGGTGATGAAGACTAGAGTCCACTTTGTACACTTATGGATGCTTTTGGCACAAAACTGATCTGAGGAAGCAGCCGGGGAAAAGAATGAGAGAATAGGAACGGGGTGGCAATGAGAACAGGAGTTTGCTCTGAGAAGGATGATGAAGTAAAGATGAACACTGCAGACTTCACATTTGAGTCAAATCAGTGCATTATCAGCAAATATGTTTTATAGAAGAGCCCTTTGTACGTGACCCTTGCTGTAATGTGGCTGTCAGGATATTCTGCTGTGGAAAATGCAGCCATTACACAGGATGCAATGTCTGGGAAGTGTGACCACTTCATTTTCAAGAAACTTAATCTCTTCTCTATTGAAATAAACTACAGTTGTGAAGACAGAGAGGGGGGCAAGGGACGAGCATAGCAAAAGGCAGATAGAGTGCTGCTAGAGTGTGGGGAGGGTGTCTTTGATGAGATGTGCACTAAGGGCCTCTTTCAAGTTTCATGCTCTGTGAGGGCCTGGACTTGGTGCTGTCATGGTGAGGCTGGAAGGCGAGTATTGATGGGGGTCCACCCGGTGCAGCATTGTGGCCTCTGGCTTTGGAAGTCCCTCAGATGAGGGTGTGTTGCCCAGGGGCTGTGGAACCTTTTCTCCTGGCATTGCTGCACCTGTGTCAGAGTTCAGGGGCAGGGTTGTGGATCTTGGATGGGGAGAGAGGAGTGTGCCATGTCCCTTATGGGCTGTGGTCCCAGGGATAACTGAGCAGAAGTACTGAGGGCAGAGAAGGCGTCAGAAGGGCTAAGGCATCAGAAGATGGAGGTAGACATTGGCTGTTGGTGACTGCACTGGCAAGCTGCCTGTCACAGATCAGTAAACTCTTCAGCTGCTTGTTTTCCCCTATTTGTCTGCAGAAACTGTACTGTAGTATTTAGATTACATTCTGTGGCTTTAGGAGATCACTGTATCTCTGTTCTTCAAGGTTACTAAAATGTTTATTTTCTCTCCATGATCAGCATGCCAGCTCTCTTAGAAGCAATTTTAGATGCCAGATTCTCCATTTATGCTGAAAAGGGTAAATCTAGGCTCTTGTCTGGACGTTTCAGAATGTACCTTGGCATAGGAAGGAAAGGTGAGGAGTTACAATGATTAAATACTTGATTGGTGCTAGTAGCACATAACAGAGCAGGTAAAAGCACAGGCAGGTGTTTTTGGCCTAGCTGGATCAGACTAGGAGGCTACAACTCCTTAGGCATACATACATGATCACTTTTAGGTCCCAGCTATGAGGGCAGTCTTCTCATACGAAGGGCTGTAACAAACAGCAGGAACTGGTATCTGCTTAAACTGCTCTAGCTCAATCTGTAAAAAAAAAAAGAACGCTAGTGTGGCAGTAAAAGAGTAACTGTCTGCAGATGTACCATAAATCTGAATTTGTGATCACTTGGCTTTGGTATTGCAGCACTGTTCAGATTCTCTGACCTGTGCACTGCATGGAGGAATGGGCTGCCCATGCAGGCAGTCTGCAGTCAACCACTCAAGACAGACTGTGAGAGAGGGAGCAACTGTGCTAGATCATATTTAACAGAAGAAGGCATGTTTTTAAGTAGTCACAAGAACTAAAATCCCTGCTGAGGAATAGATACCACAGCTATTGAATGTCACACTCAGTCTGCCCTGGGAGCTGCCTGTTTGTGTGGCAATGATGCTGCTTCTTGATGTAGGTGAGGTCCCTGCTGTGCTCCTTCACAAGAAAGTTGTTTGTCCTTGCTTAAATGTTTCCTCAAGATAAGAGCAACAAAGGCTGGAAGGTGTGAGAAGCTGCTACTTGAGCTGAGAGGCTGTGTCTAAAGTAAAGAGTTGCTCAGAAAACTGCCAGGAATAGAAAATCTGAAGAAACCCGTTATGCTGTTGTGCTCTGTATCATTCAACCATAGGCAAGAGAACATAAGACCATGGGAGATGATGTTCCCTCAAGGATTCTAGCCTACTCAGAAACTAAGGAGAATCATCCTTCCAAATTACTCCCAAGAAGCAATGCTGGGAAAGGTACTCGACTTATTGGTTATATGCTGTAAACTTCTTACAAAAGAAGCTGTGATTTCCCTCAATACCTCTCACTTGAAATGCATCCAAAATTACTGACTTTAAATGTGAGGTTGTAATATGTTCATAGGTGGAGTCTAGGCACAAAAGAAAGGCAAGGAGCACATAGATTAGCATAGATTACAGCCCAAAAAATACCAGTCACTATCCATCTGATCTCATCTGAGAGAAGGGAGACAGGGGAGACAGATGTTTGACAACATCTTTTATCTGAAGAGGTAAGATGATGTTTACAAAAGGGTGCTTTTTAGAAAGGGGACTCCAAATATTTACATCTGTTTAGCACAGACCATGTCCCTTTGCCAGCCAGTGAAGAAGCTGCTTAGCTAGAGATATGAACAACTCAGGGAAAAATCATCACTTGTTTTCCTATTTAAGCAAAGATGCTTTCTCGTAATGATAACCAAAGCAGGAGGCAGCATCTCTTGGCAAACAAAGTGACATTAAAAGCATTTGCTGGAAATGCTTTCTACTTTGTTCCTGAAAAATGTTCAGAGTATATTGATAGAGTAGCAAAGGACTCGGTTGTGCGGCGGGGGCTTAGCTTCGGTAATTTAAAGTTTGGTAAGGGAAGGAGCAGAGGGATGGTGAAGACCCTGTAGTGGGATCTAGGAGTTTCATCCTCCGGGAAGTTTCTTATATTAAACCTACTAATCACTTGATGCCATCTGGCATAATCCAAAGAGAGAAAATACGCTCTCCCAGAGCATGTTTAGAAGATACTTGGATACATCGTCTCTGGCAGGGGAATGATTAGCCAGCACTGGCTAAGAAAACCACAGGGGAAATCATCCCTAGCATACAGATGATTCTGGGAATAGAGCCCAGCAATGCTCTTTTGAACACATCACTTCCCAGTACCCATGGGACAAAGTCAACAGGAAGGGCTGCCACTCAGAGGCCACACCTATTCCTCAGTGAAAGAGAGCTGTGCAAAGAAGCACAAACGCTTTGCACTCTGCCAGGTTTTGGGCAATGTAGCACCTTTGTAGTCAGCCTCTTTTGGAGGCTCTGTCTGGCAGCAGGGTACGATGTTTGGTGTATATGTGGACTCATGTGGTCCCACATGGGGCGGGAAGTGTACTTCTGCTGTGCCTGAAGTTACGCTTGCAGCATGGAAGCTAGCATCAGGGCAGGCCTCCAAAGCATATGGTAGTTGAACCAGTGCAAGATAGTCAAGGCAGCTAACCTTCCCCACTGTCCAACAGTCACCCCAACTCACTTAAATCCATTGAGATTTACAGGAATTTATAAAATCAGAACAACTTGCTTGACCTGCTGACATCTTACAGAGACTCAGCACAACAAGGGAAAGGCCTACTTTCTCTCACTGAGTTTTACACACAGGTGTGACCACATACTACTCACAGACTCAAGTATCAAGACCCCAATTGGATCTGCATGGCTTATTTACCCTGACCAGCCTCACCTGGACCCTTGGCCAATGTACCCTCTGCCATTGGTCCAGGAGCTGCTTTTAGGTTCCAGTGTGGGCAGTTACTTCTGGTTTGAGTTATGTTGTAGGTAGCTTTATCTCTATCTCTCTCTGCCCCAAGTTGTTGGATGGCCTTCCTCTGTCTTAGGACCCGACTCATTTCATTGGACAGAACCTGCTCCTATCACCAACCTGGCGCTGTTTGGATATCATGGGACTGTGATCTGGCTAGAGATACTATGCTTTGGGTGCCCTCAGGTCCCAGATTGTCTTCCCCCATGGAGCAGCCATGCTTTTGCTTCCCTCTGGTATTGGTAAGTGACTTCATCCTGGAGGGAAAAGGGTTCAAAAGACCAAGAAGTGTTTGGTTGGTTTCTTCAGCAGCTGCTGACCCAAAAGTTTGTCTGTGAGTTTTTGCTTCAGTTATGGAAATCAAAGGATTCAGAGTAAGCAATCACTAACAGGAAATGATGGACAAATTCCTAGTTCTTTGCATGTGGGAAAGAAGTCTTCTTTTCTTTATTCACTTGTTTCTGCTTTCTCTGACACCAGTATCTTAAACAAGTCTGCCTTACAAATGAGCAGCTAGAATTTGGCCTCTTAAAGAAGCTACAATGAAGCATACATGTGAGCATTAAAGTGTGCAAAGAAAACTGCATTATAGATGAAAAATGGTGAAGTTGAAGGGATGCATATGGTTCCTGGGGGAAGGGAAAATGTATCATTTACAGTGTCCACTAACCTGTGGAGCTCATTGCCATCTGATAACTTGGAGGTCAAAAACTCAGCAGAATTCAGAAATGGAAGGGATATTGGAACAGCCAATTATATTAATTCACAAATGGAGGGGATATTGGAACAACCACAATTATATTAACCAAGTTAATGCATAAAGTCTACAAACCTTCATGCTTGAGGTTATCAGCTGACTGATGGCATTGAGGACAGAACTATTGGCAGGTTGTTAATTGCATAATTGTAAGCTTTTCTCTGCAGCATCTCATGTTGCTCACAGCTGGAGTCAGGATCATGTACTTCACGGCCTGTAGATGTGATCTGTTCTAGTAGTTGTACTGTTTCTTTCCTCATTTTGTGAGACACCCAGAAAGTAACAACAGGGGATGCATTCAGAACATGGAGAGTGAGGTGGCAGCAATTTAGTGGCAGATGAAAGTATTTGTATACTGATGCGTTGGCAGCTGCTTGAATTGTGCACAAACACAATATATGAAGCTGTGCACTGAAGAGGTGAGTGTCACACGTTTCTAAACAGGGCCTGTCTTGCTGTGGCATTCTCACTCCTGCTGCTTATTTTCCCACCTCCAGTCTTAACAATAAAATTCAGCAATCTGTGAAGTGCTGTAAAACCAGCTTCCAGGTTTGGCTGTAAGGCGCAGACTTGCTCTTTTGCTGGCTGTCCAAGGTTGCTGTAGGTACAGGGTGGTGCAGCAGGAGATGGAAGTGGGGCTGAGGCTGTGAAGCCAGGCCATGCTCAGGGCTGTGTGAGTAAGGTGCTGTATAAGACTAAAGATGATTAACAGAAGTGAGAACTCAAGGAACACGTATGTAGTTGGTGTCATACCCAGGACAAGAAACTGAGTGCTTGATCCCATTGCATATGCCCCAAACATTTACTAAGACTGCAAAAGACCAAGGGGAATATAAATGAAAATAGCAGGAGAAATTCCCTCTGTAGGGATAAAGGAACAAGTTTCCTTACAACTTACCTTTCCTTGGTTAGGAGGAATGCTATAAGAAGATGTTTAGGGGTTTTCTAGAATTTTCCTTGAGACAGTAGCAGCTCCTAAAAGGAATATTACTGTATTAGTTTCTACTGTCCTCTTCTGAGGCTCTAACAGGTTGTCTGCATAACACCCCAGCTTGCCTCTATTTGTATTGTACTCACATTTCCCAGCCATGTCTCAAATGGGATATGAAGAAGGAAAGTAGAACTTGCCCTGAAAGTGTCACCCCTAATTAATATCCTCCAAGGCAGCTCCCTAATTAGTATGCAGATCTAGTTTCAGTGCAGCTCGTTAATGGGCTCACTCCTCTGAGAATGGTAATTAGGTATGACACTGATGTACTACAGTGTTACAGGAACTTGCCACAAGGCTGGGTCCACCGGACAGGCTAGTGGCACAAGCAGCAGCCACCATGCCAGGACAACAGGCCGTGCTTGGGCAAATCCCTTTTGGGGAAGAGCAGAGAAACAAGAAGGGGCAATCTGACATGGTGGAATAAAGAAGCCCAAGATATGATCAGATATGTCTGGCAATTCAAGTAGGCAAAAAACATTGCTAGCTTATCCTAGATCCTCTACACCTGTATCTGCTCGTGCCCATCACTCGTGTGCTGCACCACCTTCCTTCTCACTGAAGTATTCTGATATTGTTCTGCCCAGCTCTCAAAAAGCACACCAGTTTTGTCTGTAGTACTCCTATGTTACTGTTCCTGGTCTTTTCATGACTGAAAAGGTGTTTGATAGTCTTACAACACTGGCAGTAAGGGAAAGAATCATTCTGCAGAAGCAGAATCTGCTTTCTGCAGAAGTGTTCCTTACAAAATATTTAATGTCTCTTGCTGTAATCTGCTTGAACATATCTAAAATGTTGGATATATGAGTGAAAATCCTCCAAGACCTTCCACAGTACTAGGCTCACAGAGCAAGAGGAGAAATTGGGGAAAAAATCTTTTTTCCCCAACAGGTCAGAATGAAAATGCTGGATCTCAATGTGCTAAGCTCTCAAGTGTGTGCAATTAAGAGGCTCTGAATCAGTGAATCAGCACCAATTTTGACAAATCTTAGTTTTTTGAGCACCTTTTTTCTACTTCCTGCAGTTGTTTGTATATGTAGCCTCTATCAGTGTCCCTAAGCAGGCTGCCAGACTCATCTCTTGCAGCAGTCTATCATGACCATGCTCTCAGATGTGCAATATTTCATCCTCGGAGTACTACAGTCTCCTGAGTGTATAGGCACCACTGCATTCTCCATATACTCTAACCCTCTTTTCTGTGCTGCACAGGGGAAGAAAGACTTCCACCAAGAAGAAGTCTTCCCTTCTGTCTTATAGCCAGGGCCCGAGACTACCAGCATGGTACAGAGGAATCCTTGGTGCAAGTTTGTTTGTTTGTTTTTAACCAGAACCTTTTTTCCATGTAGTCATGAATTGTCTGTGTTCCCCCAGTATTACTCAAACCTTACTAAGCAACAAGTAAGAAAGGAGCCTCTGGAAGTGGCATGTCTTCTAGGTAGAAATAATTCTGTACAAGCGTAATGTTTAGAGTTTGTTTAGCATGTTTTTAGAAAACATTCAATGAAAGGTCTGAGACCAAGAAAGTCAAAAGGTGAAAAGAAACCACGTAAAGGACTGAACTTAAAGCCTGTGTTCCCTTTAGAGCACTGGTAAGGTAAGGCTGAGAAAATTGAGCTGAGTAAGTGAACTTTCTGTATGCCTGGGGATATTCAGGATTTCTTAGCAATAGAAGTAACTTCAAGGGTGCCTGTGAAAGAGGTTTGGTTGCTTGTATACGAATCCCCTTTGTCTCCTGAACAACACACAGTGAAACTCAAATGTTTATCTGCTTTGTGCTTCAAGAATATGTATAAAAAATATCAGGACTATTGAGGCTGTGCTTTCCTAGGTTTGCTGAAGGATTCACTGTTGGACTAATTAATAGGTCCCTTTCCATGTTTAAGTATTAGCGAAGGTTTCCTACCCCTCTTGTTAAACAAGACGCTGGAGTAAGGTAAGCTGCTGAAATGCTAGGATTTTCAACTCTGAATGCTACAACAACCTAGATGAATTCATGTTCAGGTTGTAAACAACTGGCTTAATATTAACATCCCAAACTGATTTACCATCCTTTGTGCTTAGTGAATTGTCAAGCACAGCAAAAGCAGTAGCTCTATCATCTGAACGCTGTTCTTGTCAATATGCCTTGGAGCAAATGAGCGTAGAGTAGTTAGGGCTTCAGCCCCTCTCTGGCATCTCAGAAACAAATAATAGCATTAAGATAAATGCTTGGTCTAAATGCACAGCATTTGCTTTTCTCTGAGAAATGGATAGGTGCCACAGCATTTCTCAAGCTCACAGCTTTGTAGCCACGAGGACTTCTGATCTCACTTTGTCTGGACTGGATGGATCAGACATCTGTGCATGCCCTCATGTGCCCTGACTGTATCCTTGAACCTTGTACCAATCCTAAAACCCTTTCCCAAGTCTCTTGTACAGATCACTGGAGGAGTTTGAATTGCTAACCTGACCTTTTGTCCCCTTAACACATTGTCCCAAGACAATTTCATAGAAGAGACATTTCAGTTGCCCTCGGATATTTCATAACTTTAAATATTTTATAACAAATTAAATGTTAATTGTGTGCTGTCCAGGGGAGAAAATCATTGTAGTATTCAATTAACATTTAATATATTAGCCATCAAATATTTAAATTGTTCCTACCCAATGGATGTATTTCCTCTGCATTTTCTGTGTGGACCCCTGACTTCCCTCCGCAGAACTTTTCACCAAGATGCTATAACAGAATAACTTTGAAAGGGAGCTGGGGCTGTGTGGGGAGGGAAGATCATGTTTCTGCCCATGTTTTCTTTCTTTTGAACCTTTCCAGCACAATATAAAAGCTCTGGATACTAGCATGAGGGGAAAGCAACAAGCTGATGGCCCCTGCAGTATTGCTTTGCTGTTCTGTTATCTCACCCTGACTACCAGTTATGACATCTTTGAGAAAGGTGCCTAGAGATTCCTTAATTATACAGTTGCCTCCTTAAGTCACTTCAGTGCCTCTTCATTGTGCTGTGCATCAGATTTGGCCTCTGTTCTCAGGGCCCTACATCTCATGGCTCCTCCTTATGTTTCCAATTGAGTTTGCTTTTAAAGCTTCTCCCCTTGATCCATCCTTGGTGATCTCTTCTTTCAACCTCTCCCTTCACTGACAGGTCTGTTTTCTTTCCTGTCACCCTTACGTGCTTTTAATACCTTCCTGTAAGGTCTGTTCATCAAGCAGCTGTTTTATGCTAAAGCTAGCAGACCTTTTCCACATCCCCTGCAAAGAAATGGAAAAGTTCTTTGGTTACAACAACAAAACAGATGTGTCTGTGGGGAAGAGATGATAAAAGTCATTGCTTGTGAAGTTTATACGTAACACAGGTGGCATGTTAACTAACAGCAGGATTAGGTTAATTCCATGGAGCAATGTGTATGCATTAGTAAACAAGATATATTAACCCTGTGAAACCATCAACAAAAAAAAAAAAATGGGGGCATGCATTGACTGGGGGATGTGTCATGTGCTGGGCTGACTAGGTAAACAATTCTGGTGTCTTGGTTTTAATGGACTGAACAGAGCGTTGGGACACTATCGGGGACATCTTCTGGGGAGGCAAGTGGAAGATCTGCCCTGTCCTCTGTTTTGAGAGGTGTTTCATCTCAGTGGACATGGGAATTTTGACCTTGCTGGCAGGTGCCCATAGTGGTCCCCTTGTGAGGTGTTGAGTGGTGCTGGTGATTGCAGGGAGTTGAGTTACAGCAGGAGACTTGATGCAGAACCCTTCAAACAGCTGACCCTGTCTGGATCCTGATTACAAGCCAACTTTGTGTGGTCCACAACAATATATGGTATTTTCCACCTTCTTTGGAGAAATAAAATTATCAGTTTTTCAGTCTCTTGTTCTGTTCCAAAGTGTGATGCCAGCACATGTTTTCTAGCTGGCCTGATGGAGCTGAAACTGGTGTATTACTTCTTGCTGCACAGCCCTCCATAAAACAGAGCAAGTGCATTTTGGGGTGCTCGTTCCAGATCTTATTTCAGTTCTGGGGTCCTCCACACATCAAAAAATGAAAATGTCAAGGTCCACTACAAGATGCTTATCATACCTGCTTATCAGGTATGCTCTCTTGTGCAGAGAAGGCACTGAATGGATATTTAGCTTATCAAAGTGAAGGGTCTTGATTATGGAATAAAACTGACAAGGGAAGAACGTCTGATTAGACACCCCTTTTTGAATCTAGCAGTAAAAGGTGTGAAGAGAACTGTAAGTAGAAGTGGAAGGTGGAAACTAAGCAAACTTGGAGTAGAAATCGAGCACAGCTGAATAATTAGTTGCTGGAAGAGCTCAATTGCAATGTGAGGGAATTCACCAACACGAGTCTTCAGTCTGCCCTTGGCAGACTTCAGTGTGGGCTGCATGGCATGAGCCAGAATTTATGGGTGTGATGCAGGAACCGTTGGCTGAGGTTGTGCCCTGTGCTCTGTGGAAGGTCAAAATAGCTTTGGTTGCTCTTGTTTGTATCTGGGTAACAAAAGATGATAAAATTACAGTTCTGCAGCATGCCTCTTCTGCTAGCCATAGTATCCTATACTCAGGGCACTGAAGGATTTGAGGCCACAAATCTAGGCATTTTTTTGAGGTGCTCCACTATTCCACAGATTTGCCAGCCTTCTCATCTTGGTCAGGTGAGCCAGGTTGCTATATGCAAATGGTGCTTAATGGGTATGTGCTTAATGCAGATGGTGCTTAGGGTATAATCACATAGTCGTGGCTTTAGGCTGTTTCTCTTGAGCTCCGATATCCAGCACTAGAAGCCTGTGTTTAAGTGGTAGTTTCTCTGCTATGGGGTAGAGTATTCTCTGTGCCTATCTTAATCACACACCCCACCCCCCCAACTGTGAGGCTGGTTCTCCTGACTCTTACTACTATGCCTGCCTTTCCTTCCAGGGGAAAATGGGGTGCTGGGGAGGCAGGGGAGAAAAGCGTAGCCTCTGATCTCATTCCAAGAACTGGGACTGCAAATGCTGCAGTGTAAGCATGGGTGATCTGAGGTTAACTCCTATTGCCCCTCCTCCTCTTCTTCAATAAATTGCCCACATCTTCCTGATGGTCGTCTTAATGTAGAACAGATCAATTATATAGAAATAGATATGTAGTACTCTAAAATAACAAGCCCTTAGAAACAGCACATTGAGTCTGCAATGCTGTTTGTGGAGTAGGAGCTAATTGGTGTGAAACTGCTATTTACAAACAGTTTATCTCCTTGCCTGTAGGTTTCTGGGAGGGAAGAAATAGTTATGTTTGAAAGGAGGGGATGCTCTTTGCAAAGTGCTATTTCTGGGAGAAATAAAATCAGAAGTCCTTTTTTTCTGGCTTTGACAGTCAGAGATGCTTCTGCTATAGACTCCAGTCTCAACTCTTCTGTATCTGTGCAGTACGATATGTATTTGATATCCTTATGGGCCAATGCTTTTGTATGCAGTGTGTGAAAATGCTTTAAGGTAGCTTTTAGGAGCTCAAAAGCTTCCTAAAGACTTGCATACATATATCTAAGTGTTTCAAGTCTCCCTACCTATTCTGGTGGGACCTGCTCTGGGACTGTTTTCCCCATTTTAGGGTGAACTGGGAGCAGAGGAGAGAGGGGAGGACCAACTAGTGTGATGTTCAGTGCTCTCTTCTCTGCCACCAGGAACTAGGAGGAAGATTTGAGATTTACATGATAATCACAGAACTGAGGAGCCTGGAGCACTATTGCAAAGTTCGACTATCTGGAGAAGGTGCAAGTGTGGAGGGCATACAAGGAGCATTGTCAGCTATCCAGAACTCCTCACAAAAGATGGAGAAAGCATTGATGTTGTTTTGAGGTAGAGACTCAGGGAATAGGAACAGCTTGCCTATGAAGCACACACGAGAAGTACTGTGAGTAGTAAAGAGCACATACTACTTGCATGTGTATTTGTGTGTTGAAAGCAATGCACACCAGTTCCTAATAACAGAGCAGATCTCTGGTACTTCTAGGAGCCATTGCCAGAATTTGGCTTCATTTAGGGAAAATGCATTCCCCTAAATGCTCTTTCCTCTTCAGCCATTCGTTCAGACTGTGGAAGCAAGTTGGGACAGCATCTAGACTGTTCCCCATGGGGAAGCTTCCAGTTCCCTTCAGCATGCTTTCTTGTATCAAGAATAAAGAGCCAAGATACATCTTTTTTAATGTTAACAGCTTTGGTGGGAATCCTTCTGTGAAACCTTTTTTTTTTTTTTTTTTTTTTTTTATGAAATTGGAGGCATATGGGAAGGAGCAGTTCTTGGTCAGATGATTGATCTATGCAGTGGGGGGAAAAAGCTTTACTGCTCTAAAGGGGCCTGTCTATAGCTAAAAAGAGGACTAAACAGCACATCCATTTCTCATGCATTAATGCTAGCAAGAGAACTACAGCCGGGGTGCAAGGGAGGACTGTAAAGCTGCTATCCTCAGTTGGCAGCTCTGGACTGCATTTACTTCTCCAGTGTCCCCTGATCCTCTGAGGCAGATCACTTTTAGTTTGTCATTTCCTTCCCTGTATATTTTCAGGCTGGCTGTCCACTCAATTACCACTTCATTGTCTTTTTGCCTCTAGAGGTGGTGCCTTCACTTGCGCAGAGGGGGCCCTAGGGTACTTTCCTCATGCATGCTACCATGCACTTTGTTGGACCATCTTCATCTTCTAAGACAGGTGCTGTCTTGGTTCCTGCACTGCTTTTGGTTCTGTACCACATCTTGCCTTGCTCCCTGACTTCATCCTCTCTTCCTTGTGTCACCTCTTTTCCCTGAAAAACACAAAAGTAACACTACCCTTCCTTCTGATGCTGACAGGAAACCCACTTTTCCTACCAGGACTGTAGAAGGGATCTACCTATTTTCATCCCTCAACCTAGTTTCACAACTGCACCCATATTTTAAACGTAGCCATATGCTCTGAGCTGCAAGGACACTTCGTCCCATCTTTGCTTTGTATTTTAGACTGTTTGCTCCACAGGAGAAGAACTGTGCCTCTCCATTCTCTGCAGCATCTGGCAAACCGAAGGCACCTGGCATACTGTCAGTACTTAACAGAAATTAAATAGTAATAATACAAAGATACCTAGAGAGATTAGAGACTTGGTACAAAAACAAATGAAGATTCAACTTGGCAAAAATGAAAGTTAATGTGTCTGGCAGTGATGGGAGTGTGGAGAAATGTAGCCCTCTATGAATATTTGAAGTGTGTAAACACCAAGTGAAGAAGGAATTAGTTATGTGTGTTGGGCAGAGCTAGCAGTGATGGAAAGAAATCAGAATGAGAAAACCCTTATAGTGAAGTTCATTGAGCTATTAAATAGTTTCCAAAGGAAAGACTAGAAATTACTTTGCCTGAGATGCAATAAAAATACTATAACACAGACTGAAATTCTGGGACCATTCAAGTCAGTGAGGAAATTCACTCTGACACCACTGAAGCCAAGATTCCCTCCCCAGATAAACATAAAAGTGAATTGGCAGAAAAATTGACCTGTGATTGAGTGTTTGCTGTTTTCAAAGCTGTTTTGATAGTTTCCCACCAATGCAATATATAAAGGTGGCTTAGGAGAAAATATCAACATAAAATACCAAGTGTGGCATTGTATATAAATAAGACCAGTGTTTTACAGATTCAGGGCACTGTTATTCTACATAATCACAGCATGCAAACATCTGCAGAGTATGCAAATAATATATGAAGGCATTTAGAATCAGCACTGTATAGATTCTTGGGGAATTGATAGAGAACAGTGGTTTTCAATCTTTTTTTTTTTTTTTTAGTTTGCAAATCCCTACAAAATTTCCTGAGACTGAGGACCCCTGTATGGTAAATTAACATATGAGTTTTACTCTTAGTTAATCTTTAAGGGAATTGTAAATGTATTTCATGGGTCTCCAGGGGAGCAGAATTAGTGTGAAAGCCCTCTCTCTGGGTTATATTCAGACATGATGTATGTTTGTAAGATGATCATACTTAGCTGTGTTTTGATGTAATTCTTTGTGGGTTTTGAAATGCAACTTTTTTGGTTGTCAGGAAGCCTTGGCTTATGTAAGGAGCTTAATATATAGTGCAAAATGCATGTACTTGGTGAGGCAATCAGCTCCGGGGCAGATGTGCTCTTCAGCAGAGCAGGGGATTGCAGTGTGCAGGGGTTTCCCTACTTCAAGGACCCAGGGAGTCAGTCCTGAAGGGCATAGGGGTCTAGGAAGGCTGGGTGCTCCTCAGGAAGGAAGTCTGAAAGGTGCAGGACCAGGCTTTACCCATGTGCTGTGAAATGAGCTGCAGGGGAAGATCATTGGTGTGGTTGAACAGGGAACTGTTGCTGAGACTCTGGGAGAAGAGTTCATGTCTGGTGGAAGAAGGACGGGCAACTTGGGAGGAGTACAAGGAAGTTGCCAGCATATGCAGAGAGAAAATCAGGTCAAAGTCCAGCATGAGCTCAACATGGCCACTATGGTTAAAGGAAAAAAAAAGTTACAAATCTATTAATGATAAGAGGAGGGACAAGGAGAATCTTCATCCTTTAAAGGACATGGGGGAACATGACAACTTAGGATAAGGAAACGATGTCTTTACATCTGCCTTTATGAGTCACCCCACTTATCCTCAGGGTACTCAGCCTCCTGAATCTGGGATGGGGAGCAGAAGAACCCCACCCAGTTCAGGTGGAAACAGACCTGCTCCTCCACCTGGATTGTCACAAGTCCATGGGGCCAGATGGGATCCACCAGAGGGAGCTGGCAGATCTGATTGCCAAGCTGCTTTTCTTCATCAATTGGTGGTCATGGTCATCTGGAGAGGTCTCAGATGACTGGAGACCTGCTAATGTGATGCCCATCTAAAAGAAAGGTTGTAAGGAGGACTTGGGGAACTACAGGCCTATTGGCCTGGCTTAGTGGGTGATGGTGGTAGGGGAATGGTTGGACCAGATGATCTTGGAGGTCTTTTCCAACCTTAGTGATTCTGCATTTCTCTACTCATTGCAGCTCCAAGCCTTGATATGGAGTTTACCTGCAGCTGAAGATTTCAATCAAAGCAGTGGTTAACCTTGGTTGAAGGTTAGTGATCTCAGCTGCTCATCACTAGAAGTTACCAACTTCTGTTGGCATAGGTACATGTGTAATTATTTCTTGACAAAACTGGTATGTGGACTAAATAGTTAGGGAACTCATGTGTTTGTCAGGAGATCAGATTACAAATTCCAGCAGTGGATAAGTGGCTGTGTTTGGTTACTTGTTACTCCCCAGATGAAGCCCCCATAGGATGTGTGAGTACTATCCAAGCTGGAGAATATTTGTTTCTCTGCCTGCTGAATAACAGACCTTTTTTGACACGTTTGTTGTCTTGAGTTCTTTCCCACATGAAAGTGGGAGCAATAAGCAACAGGTAGGAAGCTGTAAGCAAAAGCTCCTGACCTGGAGAGATGAGAGCAGTATGGTCTGCAGCTACTGAGGGCCATCATGACAGCTGGCAACAGAGATAGAAATTCTGTCCTGGAGGCACTTTTGACATTTCAAAATTTCATTTTGTCACAACCTGGGATGAAAAGCCCTGGTTGGTGTACTGGCTTGATTTATGAAATAGGCATTAGAAGTTTTTAGTTTAATCGCAACATCAATATTTTAAAGGTATCTGAAATATTTTGTGAAATGTATCTACACTCAGAGGTGCTTTGATAATATTGAGCGAGTCTTTCTGCAGTTAATGTATTCATGCAGACACAATGAAGTTCAGTTCTGTCAGAAAATGGTGATCTGACAAGACTGTTTTGAAGATTTCAGCTCTGCAATATAAAGTTCCTCCTCCCCCTGAGACAAAGAACACCAAGCATGGTTACAGAAGCAGAGGATTTGCTATGCTGCCACCACGCTTAGCAGCTCAAAATGAGCATATTTTGATTTCTTTTTATGCTACACCTATTCTTTTTCATATCATTCCACTGTCTTGGGAATGGTGTGAGCCCCTCCAAAGGGACCAAGTCATAAGAAAACAAAAGCTAAGTATTGAATTAAAAAATATGTAGAAAATAAGAGGCAACTTTTTATAATGGGAACACATCTGCTGTGGGATCTTACTGAAGAGAGTGGTTAGTTCACTGGAGTCTTTGAGCTAGAGTATGCATCCAAGAAGTCATCTAAGATGTACTGATGTTATTGAACTTCATGGTATTTGCTTGCACTTGGGGCGGGGGGCAGGGGAGGAGTAAAGTTACTTCATTACAAATATTACTGTCTAAAAATATTACTGTCTAAAATACAGATATCTAATGTAGGAAGCCTATGCTAACATGTAGTGAACTAATCTGATTCTGAGAGCACAGGGCTGACAAGGGATGTACATGACAAACTGCTTTAATGCATTGTCACGGAGGCATAGGGAAGAGAGTTACCAGGAGAGCCTTTATGGTCTAAATTTCTGTTGTGGAACTTAAATTTTAAGTTTGAAATTCTCTGGAAAGCATAGAAAAAGTGAAGGGTGTGGGGGGAAGAAAGGCAGTTTCTGAGCTGCTTGCCTAGGGTTTTGTGTTTTTTTTTTTTTTTTTTTTTTTTGTGTTTTGTTGGTGGTGGTGGTTTTTGTTTTTTGCAGCTGGGAGATCTGTATGGAGGACTTTGTTGAAGTGGGAATGGTGGCAGCTCAGCTATTAGAACTGTTTGATTTCTTAATCTTTACAGCTCAAGATCATAGTCTTTGAATTTTGTGGTCCTGACAAAATATTCTCTCTTTCTTGAAGAAGGTTGGATAGCTACTTGGCCTTCTCTCCTTGAGATGACCTCCAAACTAAAGCTGCTACAAGTTTCCACTGTTATCTTTCCAATAATTCAAAATTATGTTACTCTCACAAATTAACTGAGTCCCTGCCCCTGTCCTTGCCCTCGGCTCCTGATGGATTTTATCATTTAATGAAGCCTGATTCATTTTTTCCCCCAAGTTTTATCATTTATTATTAATTTTAAACTTTTCTGGGTTCAGAGAGATCGTGAGGTTGCACAGTAAGGCCATGCTGTATTTATAAACCCGCTAAAAATTTACAAACAAGAGATAATGTGCTCATCCCTGTGGCACTAAGTCATTGCATGTGGGGAATCAGTAGACACAAATGGCACCACTAAATCATAGTATAGCGCATTACGAAGACACGATATTAACTCTTTAGTTGGCAACAGAAAGACTTTCCTTTGTACTTATGGTAACTGTTATTTGTATTGTAGTTGATCCCAAAACATGAGTTGGGAGCCCTATTAGGTGAGGTATTGTGCAGATTGCACAAAGGGAGAGGGAGAATACAGCTGATGTGTTTTACTCCTAGGAAGTGCAGATGAATTGCAATCATGGAGACTAATTAGAGCATCTGGATAGATAGAATGGACATAAAAAAGAATCACAGAATCACAGACTCATCTAGGTTGGAAGAGACCTCCAAGATCACCGAGTCCAACCTCTGACCTAACACTAACAAGTCCTCCACTAAACCATATCACTAAACTCTACATCTAAACATCTTTTAAAGACCTCCAGGGATGGTGACTCAACCACTTCACTGGACAGCCTATTTCAGTGCCTAACAATCTGTTCAGTAAAGAAGTTCTTCCTAATACCCAACCTAAAGCTCCCCTGGCACAACTTAAGCCCATTCCCTCTCGTCCTGTCACTAGGCACATGGAAGAATAGGCCAACACCCACCTCACTGCAGCCTCCTTTAAGGTACCTGTAGAGTGAGATAAGGTCACCCCTGAGCCTCCTCTTCTCCAGGCTGAACAGTCCCAGCTCCCTCAGCAGCTCCTCGTAAGATATGTTCTCCAGACCCTTCACCAGCTTCTTTGCCCTTCTCTGAACTCACTCGAGCACCTCCATGTCCTTGTAGTGAGGGGCCCAAAACTGAACACAGTACTTGAGGTGCGGCCTCACCAAAACTCCCAGGTCCTTCTCTGACAGGCAGCTTTCCACCCACTCATCTCCCAGTCTGTAGCTCTGCTTGGGGTTGTTGTGCCCCAGGTGCAGGACCCAGCACTTGGCCTTGTTGAACTTCATACTGTTGGCCTCGGCCCATCAGTCCAGCCTATCCAGATCCTCCTTCAGAGCCTTCACCATCCCTGGAGGTCTTTAAAAAGACGTTTAGATGTAGAGCTTAGGGATATGGTTTAGTGGGGACTGTTAGTGTTAGGTCAGAGGTTGGACTTGATGATCTTGAGGTCTCTTCCAACCTAGAAAATTCTGTGATTACCCTCGAGCAGATTGACACACGCACCTAACCTGGTGTTGTCTGCAAACTTACTCAGGGTGCACTCCATCCCCTCATCCAGATCATCGATGAAGATGTTAAAGATAACTGGCCCCAGTACTGAGCCCTGGGGGATGCCACTAGTGACCGGCCTCCAACTGGATTTGACTCCATTCACCACAACTCTTTGGGCCTGGCTGTCCAGCCAATTTTTAACCCAACAAAGAGTACGCCAGTCCAAGCTATGAGCAGCCAGTTTCCTGAGGAGAATGCTGTGGGGAACGGTGTCAAAAGCCTTACTGAAATCAAGGTAGACCACGTCCACAGCCTTTCCCTCATCCACTAAGCTCGTCACTTTGTCATAGAAGGAGATCAGGTTTGTCAAGCAGGACCTGCCTTTCATAAACCCATGCTGTCTGGGCCTGATCGCCTGGTTGCCCTGTAAGTACCACATTATGATGCTCAAGATAATCTGCACCAAGAGCTTCCCTGGCACTGAGGTCAAACTAACAGGCCTATAGTTCCCCGGGTCTACCCTCCCACCCTTCTTGTAGATGGGTGTCACGTTTGCTAGCCGCCAGTCAAGTGGGACCTCTCCCGATAGCCAGGACTGACGATAAATGATGGAAAGCGGCTTGGCCAGCTCTTCCGCCAATTCTCTCAGTACCCTCAGGTGGATCCCATCCGGCCCCATCGACTTGCGTACATCCAAATGCTGTAGCAGGTCACCAACCATTTCCTCATGGATTGTGAGGGCGACATTCTGCTCCTCATCCCCTTCCACCAGCTCAGGGTACTGGGCGTCCAGAGAAAAACTGGTCTTGCCGCTAAACACTGAGGCAAGAAGGCATTAAGCACCTCAGCCTTTTCCTCATCTCTTGTAACTAAGTTTCCTCCCGCATCCAGTAAAGGATGGAGATTCTCCTTAGTCCTCTTTTTTGTGTTGATATATTTATAAAAACATTTTTAATTATCTTTAAGAGCAGTAGCCAGATTGAGCTCCAGATGAGATTTGGTCTTTCTAATTTTGTCCCTGCACCACCTCACAACATCCTCACAGTCCTCCTGAGTGGCCTGCCCTCTTTTCCAAAGATTATAAACCCTCTTTTTTCTCCTAAGCTCATGCCACAACTCTCTGTTCAGCCAGGCCGATTTTCTTCCGTGCTGGCTCGTCTTTGGGCACATGGGGACAGACCACTTCTGTGCCATTAAGATTTTTTTCTTGAAGAGTGCCCAGCCATCCTGGGCTCCTGTGCCCTTCAGAACAACCTTCCAAGGGACTCTGCCAACCAGTGTCCTGAACAGCCCAAAGTCAGCCCTCTGGAAGTCCAAGACAGCAGTCTTACTGGTCCCCTTCCTGACTTCACCAAGTATCGAGAACTCCACCATTTCATGGTCACTCTGCCCAAGACAGCCCCCAACCACCACGTCTCCCACCAGTCCTTCTCTGTTAGTGAACAGAAGGTCTAGCGGGGCACCTCCCCTGGTAGGCTTGCCAACCAGCTGCATCAGGAGGTTATCTTCCACGCTCTCCAGAAACCTCCTAGACTGCTTTCTCTGGGCTGCGTTGTGCTCCCAGGATATGTCTGGGAAGTTAAAGTCCCCCATAAGAACAAGGGCTGACTATTTTGCAACTTCTGCCAGCTGCCTGTAGAACTCCTCATCCGTCCCCTCATCCTGGTTTGGCAGTCTATAACAGACCCCCATTAGGATGCCTGCTTTGTTGGCCTTCCAGCTGATCCTAACCTATAGGGGACTCAACCTTATAGGGGACTCAACCAGCCTCAAGTTCTACAACATCAAAACACTCTAATATAGAGAGCCACTCCACCACCCCTTCCGTGCTGCCTGTCCCTTCTGAGGAGCCTATAGCCAGACATTGCAGCACTCCAGTCATGAGAGTGGTCCCACCACTTTTCTGTGATGGCAACCAAGTCATAGCCTGCGTGCTGCGCAATGGCTTCCAGCTCCTCTTGTTTGTTACCCATTCTGCGTGCATTAGTGTAGATGCACTTCAGTTGGGCCATTGCCTTCTCCCCCAGCCTTACTGTTGCTCCCCCGGTACACCTCCAACTAGCTTTATTTCAGCACCGTCCCCCTTCTCACCTAGTTTAAAGCCCTCTCAATGAGCCCTGCCAGCTCCTGGGCTAGGATCCATTTTCCCCTTGGAGACAGTTGGGACCTGTCTGTGGCCATCAGGCCAGGTGCCGAGTAGAGCACCCCATGGTCAAAAAAAAACAAATTTCTGTGTTGGCACCAGCCTCTGACCACGTGTTTATCAGGTGGGCTTTCCGTGTCCTCTCTGTACCCCTCCCTGCCACCGTAGGGATGGACGAAAACACCACCTGTACTCCCGCTCCATCCACTAACTGTCCCAGTTCCCTAAAGTCCCGTTTGATAGCCTTCAGGCTTCTCTCATCAATATTATCACTGCCAGCCTGGACTATGAATAGTGGATAGTAATCAGAGGGGCAAACCAGGTTGGGAAGCTTTCTGGCAACATCCCTGACCCTGACCCCGGCCCCAGGGAGGCAGCAGACTTCCCTACGGTTTGGGTCAGGCCGACAAATAGGGCCTTCTGTTCCCCTGAGAAGGGAGTCGCCTACAACGATCACCCTTCTTTCTTTCTTGGTGGAGCTAGTCTTGAGGCGTGGAGTGGACTTCCTTGTCCTAGGCATCCTCCTGGGTAAACTTTGTACCATATCCTCACCCACCGGTCTCTCTTATGGGTGGGGGGAATGCTCTGCCATGCCTGCTCGCCCTGCCTGTGTGAACTGCCTCACAAACTACCCCGCCCCGCGCTTCTGACGTGCCCCAGCCTGTTTGCCCGTCCTGTTGGCCGTGCTCCTGACATCTCTGGGCTCAAGGTCATTGGTACCATCATACCCTGCCCTGGTCAGGGGCATGCAGAGCAAGGTGTCCAGGAAGCTTCTGCCAGAAGTGATGCCACAGGAATCCTGCAATCTCTCTGCTGCCCCTCAGGACATTGCCTCAGTGCAGCATTTGTACCTGAGTCAGGGGCAAGCAGGAGCCTTCTGTGTGAGGGACCTGAGACCCCAAGGAGGCTGTTGGGCCTTCAATTGCCAATTGCCCACCACTCCTAGTTCTAGTTCTGTTTGTGACTCAGCAGGACCATGGCACCGTGGCCCTTTCAGGCAGCAGGTGGCTGGTCCGAACATATTCATGACCCTGTGTGAGGCGTTCGTTGCCTGTCCCCTGATTGGCTGGCTAGCGATTGTTAGCTGTATTGCAACTGGCTTGTCATCAATAGTGGGTGTGTCTTCTCCTCCCTATAAAAGGGCCAAGGTGGGCAATGGGAGACAGAGCGTTGGGGATGGCAGATGGAGGAGCAGGAGTTGGTGGTGGTTGTGATGATGGTGGTAATGGAGGAGGTGGTGGACGAAGATGGAGGATTCAGGATTCATAGAATCTTTTTTTTTTTAATTATTTTTCTTTATTATTTTTTAATGAACAGACTTTGGAATGCAATGTTATGCCGTTATGTCTTTATAATCCTCCCTGTACACCCTTAAAGTAGTGAGGGTTTCTGCTGTTCAAGTGCAGAGGAGAGAACACAGCAGATACAGACACCCTAAGAAAATTCCCATGATTCTTGCTATGCACATCAGAGACTGAAATGGACCAAGGCCCTAAAGGTCTGCAGACCACAATTTGAAAGCCAATCATCTGGTAAATGGGAAGCATTATATGTACATATGTTAGAAATAGCCCTTAATGCTATTCAGTTACTTGTGTATTATGAGGAAGTCCTAAAAATGTGTCCCTTCACTGAGGTCTGCTAAGGCAAAGGATACAGTAAATAAAAGCACATGTGGTCTCTCGGCTTCCAGGGAAGAAAAGTTAATAGCATCAGTGTGTATGGGGAGATCTATTTTTGATGAGCTTTTCACAAATGATAATCTTTCTAGCCTCTGATAAGAAGGAACAGGGAACCACTACAGCAGGCGTTAATGCAAGATGATGTACTTGTATTATTCTAGAACTCATAAACGCAAATGGGTCTTCCTGCATGCTAACAGTTTTGGCAGTGCTAACATATTTTTGAGGTATATATAATGTTTCTACTACTCATCATATTCAAAACAAAACAGCTCAGAAATAATTCTGAAGAATAAATATCCAATAGCAACTGTGATACAGAAATTACATGCATGACTCCAAGTCCCAGTACTGATGTGGTCCTGAGGTGCTTGCCTTCCTGAGGTTCCATATTACCTTAATGCTAGGGGTGTAAAAATGGATGGATAAAAATGGGAAATGCCTTTCCCAAAGCCACACTTAAATGCAAGCTGAGATGAGATTCAAACGAGGGTAACAGGAACATACCATGCAATTTAGAAAATCCTTGCTATTCAGACCTATTGTAGCCTGATCATTCAGGGCTCTTCTGTGATGTGAAGTAGGGTGCAGCGCAGAGATGCTTGAGCTGATACTAATCAAATTTTCTCTAGATGGGAAAACAAAGCATCTTGCTGATGCAAGCTCTTCTTTCTCGGGGACCTGTTGTAACAACTGCAGAACACTATGCAGTGTCAAGCCAGTACATCAGATCAATTGGAGATCACTTGGAAGTCTAAGACTTCTGTGCAGACAATAAGGATAACAGATAGCCTTAGATATTTATAGCCTCTCCCACAACAATCTTCCTTTATTATGGAAAATCTATATGTGGGTAGCATTTAAAAAAAAATCATCTAGACCAATAATCCCCAGCTATTCTGCCGGTGATTTCTGCAGCTTTGTATAAAGACTTAATGTTGTACATGCATTCACTGGAAAAGTTTCTTTGTATATTTGGGATTGAACCAGTGATTCCATCGCCTCACTCTGTGTAATTGGGCACTGCTCAAAGGTGATATAAATGATGCTGTATGTTACCTGGCAGCAGCTTAGTGTAACTTACAAGACCGTACAGTCAGGAAATAAATGATGCAGGAGCAAAGGCAGCTCAGTGAAAGGTGTAAGACAAAGTGAGAGTGGGAGGTTCTTTATCTTAATTCTACTTGGTAGTTGCTTTTCTATCTACCCAGTTCTATTGGCCTGTAAATTACAACTACTTATCAACCAGAGGTAAAATGCAATATCATTTCAGTCACTTTGAGTTTGACCCAAAGTGTTTATATCCATGAAAAAAATGAATGATTGCCATTTATTTATTTATTTTGTAAAAATGATAGGCCATGGTGCAAGAGGAATAAGCCTTAGCTGACATTCACAGCTGTTCTTTTATGTGGGAGGCAAGCAAAGTGAAAACATTATGACATGCATGACACTGCTGGACAGTATTTTGGAATCCGCAGTTAATCTGCTCAAGGGGGGGAAAAAACACAAGCAGAATGCACTGCTTAGCAATAAAAGACATCAATACACCCAACATCACCACGTCAATAAACAGTGATTACATTTATAGCTCCAGTTTCACAGTTCTTCTGCCTGCAGGCCCCTGGGGTAGCCTCAATGTCCTCTGTTTCCAGTCCAAACTGGTACAGCCATGCTGCTTCTGTCATCCAAAGAAGAAAAAAAAAAAAAAAAAAAAAAAAAAAACACTTTTGTTGCAACAGAACTCTTACACATTCAAACTAAATATAGAAACACTGGTAATTTTCCTAGGAAAGGCTCTCCCATCACTTAGTGATCATTTCCTTAAACCTCAGGAAAGGATGAAATTCTTTATAATGAACACCTGTGAAGCAAGAGGGAGGCAGGAAAATCAGATATTCTTGTGTCTTCGAGGCTTTGTTGAATCAGCTACTACTTCAACACCTCTTTCAGAGAAAATGGGAGTTATGTTCTTACAAGTCTGCAACCAAGATCAACATTTACAGCAAAGGCTTCTGCTTTTAGATACCTCTAATTTCTGGCTGTGGCATGATAGCTACATTCAGGCCAATTCCTGCAATGTCTAAAAGGAACACATGTACCTCATTTTGGGTTCTAAGTTTAAGGAAAAATGATGGCAATGGATCAACATATGGACTATTTCTTCAGAGGCACTGAGGTCTTGCTTAAGATTTTGTCCTTGGAAGAGGTGCATGCCTCTACTCCAAATTTGTCTTCAAAGATGACCATTTCTCTCCCTTCTTTGTAGACAGAGGCTGTCTGATAGCTGTATATCCTAGGCAGTCTTTGATTCACATCAGCCTTTTGAATTTAGATACCATAATCAGTGAATTCATTGTGGCCACCTTTATGTAGATGGGTATTCAGAATCAGAGAATGACTTGGGTTGGAAGGGACCTTAAAGATCATCTAATTCCAGTCCCCATGCCATGGGCAGAGACACCCCCCACCAGACCAGGTTGCCCAAAGCCTTATCTAGCCTGGCCTTGAACACCTCCAGGGTTGGGGCATCCACAGCTTCTCTAAGCAACCTGTTCCAGTGCCTCACCATTCTCTGAGTAAAGAAGTTCTTCCTAATATCTAACCTAAATCTACCTTCCTTCAGTTTAAAGCCATTACCCCTTGTCCTATCACTACATTGCCTGACAAAGCATCTGTCCCCAGCTTTCCTGCAGGCCCCCTTCAGGTACTGGAAGGCTGCTTTAAGGTTTCCCCAGAGCCAGGCTGAAGAATCCCAACTTCCTCAGCCTGTCTTCATAGGAGAGGTGCTACAGCCCTCTGATCATCCTTGTGGTCCTGCTATGGACTTGCTCTAATAGGTCCATGACCTTCTTGTGCTGGGGGCCCCAGATCTGAACATGGCATTCCAGGTGTGGGGACAATCACCTCCCTTGGCCTGCTGGCCATGCTTGTGTTAACGCAGTCCAGATATGGTTGGCTTTCTGGGCTGCAGGCACGTGTTGCTGGCTCATGATTTGTTTCTCATCAGCCAACACTCCAAGGTCCTTCTCCTCAGAGCTTCTCTCAATCCATTCTCCACCCAGCCTGGATTTTTGTTTGGGATTGCCTCAGCCCAGATGCAGAGCCTTGCACTCGGCCTTATTGAACTTCATGAGGTTTACACAGGCCCATATCTCAGGCCTGCCCAGGTCCCTCTGGATGGCATCCCTTCCATCTGGCATGTCGATCACACCACTCAGCTTGGTGTCATCGGCAAACTTGTTGAAGGTGTGCTCAGTCATACTGTCCATGTCACCAACAAAGACGTTAAATAGCACTGGTCCCAGTACTGACCCCTGATGAACATGACTTGTCAAAATTAGGTTACTTTATCCGTTTTTTTTTGTGTTGTTTTTTTTTTACAAGATTTCACAAGGATAAGCATGTGTCATCACTGGTGTTCAAAAGCATTTGAGCTCTAACTGAAGTTGCAGAGAAAATTAAGGATGTGAGGTTGAATTACCTACATCAGATTGATCAGGATACCTAGTATACCAAGGGAGAGCTATAGGACTCCCTTCTGCATCTCTGTGTATTACCTATTAAGTCTCTGATAGAACAACACTTTACAGGGAATATGCCAGTCAATTTGGTATCACCAGTGTCATGGCTCTTCCTCTGTGCTCTCCAGTTCAGGTCTGTCCAAAGTGTCAGAGAAGATGATCTAGGGGTCCTTAAATTTACCAAAATCTAAAGCTCCTAAATTATAGTGAAAAAGAGTATACTCTGTTATATATGAAAAGAACAATTTATGTATCATTTGATCAATGATGATAGCTTGCCATAAATGGATTACAGCTGATTCTATCTATATTAACTTTCATAAAGCACCCAGCACTGTAGGATTTAAGCGAGGAAAGATCTGGTCTACAGATATAAATTCATGCATTATTTTGAAATTAAATAAAAGCCAAAATAGATGTTATGTGAGGCAGCGGCAAATTTTCTGCTTGACAGCAGCAAAGAGCTGCTTATTGTTTACTAAATATTTGTACTGGATTTTCAGCATACAGAGTGATCATAAGCAAGAGATACAAGCACAAAACAAACAAGAAAGTGAGAGCATACAACAGAAAGCAAAGCAAATCAGCACATTACAGGATTTTCCAAAGCACAAGTGATTTTCATGTAAAAAGCAAGTCTTACACTATATGAGATAAAGAAATATTTAGCATAAATGTGCATCACTGACACTGATAACAGAAATGGATATTAGAACAGGCTGACCAGATTTTTTCTGTCTTTCTTTCTTTGTGCCTGCTGGATTTTTTCCAGTAAATTGTTAGTTTGTTGTTTCTTAATTCTAAAGAAGTTTTGTTAGGGAGGTATCTATCTGCCTTCTTGATGATGCTGAGCCAGGGTGTGAGCTGACAGTCTCCAAGTTGGTTTAAGAGGTCTGTGGGGGAGAGGAGACTGCAGTCACCCTTCCCTCCCTGCTCTGTGTGTGCTTGTAGCTGTGCCATTTTAAGTGTACTCCTTAGCATTGATTGCTTGTCTTACAATGCTGGATAGTCATTCACCAGGCTGTGCATCAGTGGGTCTGGAGATTACCAAGCTTTAGGAAAATGGACTTGAAAACAGCGTGTGTTCATAACGGAGTGCAATATATATGACTGGTTGTACCCGGCACACAAGACTTTACTACCCTCAGCTGTCCTTTCTGCACCTACGTGGAGATGACTGGAAAGGAGTTGGCAGAATGAGACATATGTGTGTGCTCTGGTGGTTGCAGCTATCATCTGATATATTAGCACAATCCCACCCTTCATTGGCAGTTTATGCTAATACGCCAGCCTGAACTAGAGGACTGGAGGTGCAGGCACACATTTCTTCTTCTGTACCTGCTGCTGGGGCAGTAACTTCTGGCAGAGGGACAGGGCAGACAGCTGGGGAGAGGTAACATCTTAAATCACATCAGCTAGGCTCTCTGGAGCTCATCTGTCAAATACCTTTACACGCTCAGAATGGGTGTATGCTCACGCTGTTTTGCCTGGGACCATCAGTCACGCTAAAGAGGACGGCTTGGGACAAGGACATGAAGCTTCACTGTAGTGTCTGCTTCCATGTTGTACATCTGTGTTATCTCTTACTGTTTCTCGCAGTTTCTCAAGAGCGTAGCACCTGGGGTTGGTGACCTGCTGCTTCCCTGCTGACCAGGGAGAGAAAGTTGGGACGGAGGGTCAAGCCCTGGCCCACAGGTGGCCCTGCTGCTTCACTGCTAACATGTTCCCTGACGCTCTTTTTATACTCATATCGATGCAACTAGCACAGTGGTGTTCCTACTTGAACTGTGAAGGATGGTGCTAGCTATATCTGCCCAATACCTTGGGTAATCCTTAGCAAACACAAAGCATGTAAAGTGCTCCTTGAGCACTCTTATTTCAGGGTGGTGGCTGAGCAAAGGGGCTGTGGTGGGAGCTGTCTGTGGATTGAAGCATGGTTATTCCATCACCTCTCATACCAAAAGAGTGAGCTGTGGGAACTGGGAATCTTGGGTTCAGACCTGGCTGGTAAAACCACTTCTCTTGTCTTCGGTTTTCAGTGCTTTCCTGATGGCATCTCATACCAACTTGTGCTGTAGCTTCCTAGATAGAATTGAGCATGAATTTATCTCTGCAATTTCCATATCATGTTTATTCAGAATAAGTTGTTTTTGCTTCTCTCAGCCCTGCGGGGTTAACCTGTCTTATGAAATTCAAATGTCCTCCTTTTGCTTTCTCTCTTGTAATGCGTCTTTTCCTCCCAGCTCTTTGTTGGTTTCATGGGCTGTGCTAAGCTTGCAGGAGGTATTGGGGGCTGAAAGGGACTCACTGCCCTAGCCAGCCCCCAAGCCAACTCTGACCTCTTCATATGGACCATGTTCTGGTATATTGCCCAGTACTCTTTTGAGCATGAATGTGACACAGCCAAACACTTGTTATCATGAAGCCTTTTTTCCCAATTCTGCTCTGAGAAATAATATGCCAGTGGGCCAAAGATCTAATACAGAAAGCATTAAGATACAAATTTATCCAACAGCTCAGCAGTTTTCAGAGTCTTACTAAAGGAAGCTTCTTATTTTAGGGAATATTCTATCTCTCTGTTAATGCCTGATATGTTGAACTGTTATACAGGGCTTTGCTATCACAAAATAAGATGATAATGACAATTCCTGCGTGTGTATCCAATGATTCTTTGTGCTACTTATAGCTTTTTTCATGCAAGGATCTCAAAGCTCTTTATGCCTTAGCTCTTCAAAGGACCCTATTTGCTTAGACACCCAAATCCCACTGAACTGAGTGCTTAGCTCAGAAGATGTTTAAAAATACTTAAATGCTTTTAACATTCTAGCTTGTGGCTATCAACAATTAGTTCAGAATTGCATTATCTCCCCTTGTAGCAGCATGGGTGCTTAATAACACATGAAGAAACAAAGTTCCAGAACTCATGCATGTTGATCTGCAAAGGGAAAAATGCTAGATTTGTGTGTGATTTTTTTATGCTGCTTTATGATGCATTGCATGATAGAAGAGCATGAAGTGTCCAGAGGGAAGCGGGGTGGTAGGTGCACCTACATCATAGCTCGTCCATCATCTCACATGCATTTCTCGGATTATTGAGTGCCATGGGAAAGGCAGACCAGGCAAGGAGCGTGGGCCAGGGGGAAGAACAGTGGTCTCAAGTCCCCTGAAAGGTGAAATGCTGTTCACACTTAATTAGCTTGAAATTAAACGTATTGCCTTTTTATTAAACAACCTCTTTTCCCTCCCCCTTGTTGCTGGGAGTACTGCTGCTTCCACTCTGGCTGTGCTGAAGGCAGGAAGAACATTTTTGCTCATAGCAGTAGACGTGTCATCTGTTGCTCAGCTCTCACTGCAGGCTCACTGGTGTGGTTTGAGCATGCAACAGGTGCAAGTGCTTTAAAAAACAACGCAAATAGTGTTAGGAAAATGGAGAGATGAGATGTCTTAATTATTTTTTGTCCCTTTTTCACTGTGGAGAGGCATTGGAATAAGGCAAAATACAGCTGAACTTAGCTGCAAATATTTCTAGTCCATAGTGCAGCTCTAAAGAGCCAGAATATTCCACGCTCAGGCGAGGAGCCTCACTGCTTTATTTACAGTCATGCACAGCACACACGTCCTCATTTACACAAACAGCATGCTGAAGGCAGTCTTTCCCTGTGCAGCACAGGGCTGTGACCTTGCCAGATGCTGAGGTCAGGCAGCTGCTTTGGAAGGTATTTAGCAGCCTGCAAGGTTAAGTTTGACAATTCCACCTCATGCCCCACTCCCCGAGTGCTCCTGCGGGCAGCACTTGCCTGCCTCTGCAGATAAACCTCATCTTCCCTGATTGTGGGACGCAAGTTTTTACCTGAAAAAAAAAAAAAAAGACCAAAGGTTAATGTGGTAACAAAGCAGTGTGCGTATTATTTGGAGTAGAAAACAAATAGTTGTCTGCCCACTGGTGCATAGCTTTAAAACTCTTCAGTAAAGGGGAAGTGGTAAAATGATGTTGTGTAGGAATACAGTTTTAGCAGTACCAGGAGGTCTGTTTGAGTGGTTCACCTTAACTGGGATTCCCAGGTTTTTTTATAACCTGATTTCTTAAAGAAACAAGAGACAGGCAATCATGTTGTCTACCTGCATGTCAACCTGTCAGTCCTCTGGAATCAGTTGGCTGATTTCAGCTAAGCCTCAGAAAATGAGGGAAGTTTAAAAAAAAAAATTTCTATAAGTACCATGAAAATCAGAAGATGAGCAAAGGAAGCAGACTTAAATGAATGCACTCTCTGGGAGAAAAGAGTATGGTGAAAGCTGAAGCGTAACTTGCCCACTGTGGCCTCCCATCTGGCTGATAAGCACGTGTGTAACTTAAAGCAAATAGCACATGCTGCCTCTTGTTCCAGCTTTGGTTAGGTGACCATGGGGATGCTGCATACATGTGCATGCAGGGAGGCAGGGAAGTTTCCATTTAGGACCCTGTGATACTGCAGAGACCAAATGGACTGAAATACCAGAACACTTGAATCAGATGCATGCATTTACAACTTCTCTCATCTGATAGAAGGATGATGCAGCCCAGTAGAGATGTTGCATGGGTCAGAGTAGCAACTCCAGGTGTTCCACACACAGTTCTGGTGCTGGGTTGTGAGCTTGCTTGGGTTGTCCTCCCCAGTGACTCCAGACACTATTATTACTCCTGGTCCTCTCAATCTGCTCATGGTGAGCGACAACTGGCTCTTGCAACTTTTCCATTTTAACTGGCTACCCTTGCTTAAATTACTACTCTATTCTTAAGTTGTTTTTTACTAAGTTTTGCTAAGTTATTTAATAATCCTGTAAGGTTAACCAAAGTTTGTATGCTAATGCTTCAGACAGCTAGGATTAACTTATGATAACTGCTACAAGGAGACAGCACGGGTAAAGTATGCCCATAGGAGAGATAAGAGAATAGCTGGAGAAACCCTATGGTGCAGGGCTATGTGGGATCTGAGACAGAAATGGGTAAGAAATGAGAATTGTTTTGTGCTGTTGCTTGCAAACAACTTGTTAAGTAATGTTCTTGAGAGGTAATATGCGCTCAAACCACTGATATGTGCCTACAACCTTAAATTCACCTTAGCAAAGTTCTTCTCTGCTCGTGTGCATTGGTTATTTATTACTTCTAGAGCACTGTGGATGCCCAGGGGATTTCAGTAGCATGGGGATATGATTACATTCAATAATAAAAATAATGTGCAGTAATAAATCTGTCATTTAGGCTAGGAAATATTGACTGTTTATGAAATTACCTGTAGTATGGACTAAATTATTTTAGTAGTATTAAAAATTCCAATTGCAGGTTTCATGGAGATGCCACTCCTTTTTCTGTAGGTGCAAGAGATCGTGGGTGGATGGAGTAAAGGAAGAACACTAGAGAAAGGTGGGTGACTGCAATGCCATGGTTGGAACAGATGATCTTGGAGGTCTTTGCCAATCTTAATGATTCTATGAAAGAAGTGCCTGAAAGCATCACAAGGAGATAAAAGGAAACAGCTGTGGTTATGTAGCAGAGATAAAAGGTTATATTCATAGTGGGAAAAATAATCATAACCCTGAATTCTTTTTAATTACGTCACCTTAGGAGGGTGAGGGCAAAACTGGGTGAACTCCCTGACATGTAACATCCTTGGATAAGGAGCATTCTTACCAGGGAGGAGTTAGAGGGTCTAGAGAAGGTTTGGTGGCAGGGTACGTACTTCTAGGTTCTTCTCTGATCTCCACAGAGTTCCTTTACTGACTTTACTAGGAATATGAGAATGGAAAACATAGAGTCATGGTGGCTGTAGTGGCTTAGAGCCAAGACTTTCAAGGAGAGAATGCAAGAGAGTAAAGTGAATGAGTGAACCAGAGCAGTAGTGTGGGAGTGAGTGGAAAAGGGAGTTACTGAAGAGAGTGAGCACAAAAAGAGGGAAATGAAGGTTCTTGTAGGGCTGCACAGTACTTTCTGGTTCTCAGGGCTGGTGGTGCCAGAGGAGGGGCAGGAACATGAAAATCCTGTTGCCTTTCCCACTGACAACAGTGAAATAGGTGACAGAAGAGATGTTAGAAAGCCATCTAGGATGAAAATTGAGGTGGAGGGAGGGCACTGGTAATTTTTCAGTGGGAAGAATGAACCACAGGGAAAGCTAAGCTGCAGTCAGGCATAAAGCATATTAATTGCTACTGAAGTTTAAGAGAAGCATTCAAAGGTAAGCAGGAGGTATGGTTTGACTAAGTCTCTAGTTTCATCCAGGACTAAGAAAAAGGGAATGCAGCTAAAGAAAGTGAGATGAGAGTATGAGAGAAAATGAGCAAAACTACCCCCTTGGTGTCGCAATGCAAGGGATCTGGGAAATGGCTAAACAAGAATGGTGAGATGTTCTCATACATGAAACCAATTATTTATTTGGCATTACAGAAACTGGGCGGGATAATACATGTGACTAGAATACCAATACAGGAAAATATGATCAACAGTAAAGGGGGGGGAAAATAGGGCAGAAGAAAATTAGGTTTTATGATCAATCAAAAGGTGATTCAAATTTTGAGTCAAATTTACCCCTGGTGTAGAACTTCTGACCTGAGATTCTCAAACCTGTGAAACAAACCTGTTGTATTTCAAGAGGAAAATGCCAGGTCATAAAAAGATTTATCATTTTGAGAAAAACAAAGACTCTTTAGAAACCTTTTTTTTTTTTTTTTTTTTAAGTGATCCTATAATCATGTTCTCATAATTGCAGCAAGATGAACAAAGGGTCAGTATGGTTTCAGTAGATAAGGGGCAAAAACTTGCAGTCTCCCTGGAAGCAGTGGGCTGGGGCTGCCTCTAACCTGTTCAAAGAAGCAGGACAGATCAAACTTCCCAGTTTAGCTCTTACTATGTAGACTGACCTGGGAGGGGTTATGTATCAGAACAGTCAATTATCTGTGCCACCAACTGACTGTATGAGCCTGATCAAATCACTGCTACTTTTCTCATTGATTGGCTGCTTCAAATAATGCTGATCGGCTTTGCTGAGATCTGTGAGGACTCATTAGCAAATGTTTTGAAAGTGTTTCGAGATCCTGCAATGATTGTTGCTAGATAGACATGTCAGAACTTAACCTGACCTCTTCAAATAGGTTGTGCATTATGGGGTTAATTTCCATACCCAGGGAGCTTGGACTTTGAATTACTGAGGAATTTAAGATTCAAGCAATGCTGCAGTTTTTAATTCAGAATGGTCTCTATATCAAGAGGATGTAAAACAATTGATCCCTTCAAATATTAGGGGAGCTGGCAAATGTTTGGCAAGACAATCTTGTCTTCTTATTCTGGTTAATATTTTGAACTGCAGAAAATTTGCCGTAAGTGTGTTTTAAAGTGAAGTCACTATGAATGCAGAAATCTGTCAGAACCTGAACCGGATCCTGCTGTCCAAGAGGAGATCTGGGAACGTCGAACACGTCTTGATCTAGAATACTATACCCACCTGAACAACAGTAGTTTAATCGTTAACATCAAATTGATTAAAAAAAAAAAAAAAAAAAAAAAAAAAAAGATTAAAGCAGGCTAAGGAGATGCATGCTCAGGTTTTGAAAAGCTGCACAGTAGTGAGGAGCAGGTATCACCCACTTCTCCCCAGATCCCACTAACTGGAAGACAGGATATCAATTTTTCTACAACACCAGCTGAAGGGGAGCCAAAATAATTGAGCCACTGGACTGAAAAAAATCCCTGTTCTTGAAGGTGTCTCATGATATCTCAAGTGGACAGGGTAAGAGTTGTCAGCAGAACTTTAGAGAGTACTGCTGCTTATATAGATTTTTTTGGTCTGATCTCCTTCCAGACTTTACGGGTTTAAAAAAAAAAAAAAACTCGAAGTATTCCTCCATCTAACTTAGACTTCTATCAGAGCATCATCACAGTGAGATTGGTTCACTAGAGTAAGGCACAGGGCTTTTATTTTCATTAGTACCCTGAGGGCCCAAAATAGCTACGAAGGTGTGCAAAAGCACAAAAATGAAAGGCACTCAGCCTCACTAACAGATCCCAACCAATGTTTCCACTGATGGCCAAACTAAATCTCCTTAGACATACTCACCCACTGAATTTGGTTGGGATTTATTGAGAAACATAAGCGCTATTTTTGTAATGATTACGTCTGTTTTACCCACACTGGAGTATGTCGGAGTTAAATGAGGCAAAGAAACAGGCCGTATCATGTCATGAATACACCAATTGCCCCTGCAGACAAACTATGAATTTTCAGTACTGAAGTGTGGTAAAAATAAAGATATTTTATATAGTGGTCACAAGCATACTGCTAAAAAAGGTTCAGAACTAAAAAAAAAAAAAAAAGTATTCAGAAAATAATGGAAAAGCTTTCAGGTACACAAGAATCAAAGTAAGATTTTGCTGTGTTACTGAAACATTAACAGGGGAAGCAGGAAACACTGCTGGAAAAAAAAAAAATCACTTTTCTGTTTCTTGCAGTACTTTTGCAAGAGATTAAATATAAAGCTAAAGGAATGGGCTTCTGAGCTGGTGGTCAATGGGATGACAAGAAGGTTGGAGAGGGGCAGATTGTGGTAGGTTGAAAGTAGAGCCTTGAAGTTTACTTGGTTTGGCAAACACAGTCCCTGTAATCCAAGAGTCCACTTTTCAGGAGTACATGGGTGTATTGCCATATCCAACATGCCAATGTACTTAATGTTGTCCACCTCATCTGTAGCCTGGTATGGATCTGGAAACATTTCTGCCTGGACTTTCAGTTCATTATAGAGGGGAGGCCGACCCCATAACTTCAAATGGGCTGTTGGATGCAGTGGTTTCAATCTGCCCTTGCAGGTGATAAATGATTCTCATTGCCTTGGTAGTTCTTTACCTTTTATTGCTGGGGAATCAGGCCCACGGTATAGGTTCTGACATAGCTCTAATAAGGATGCTAAAACTTTCCGCAAACCTATTACAGAGTTGATAGAAAGGAATGCAAAGCTGTCCTCTAGTATGAGCTGAAGACAGGGCATAGAGAGGATGGGAAAGTATTAAAAACAGTCTCGTAAGCCCAAAGGCTAACAATATCAAGACAACTTAAAATACAAGGTAGATTAAAAAATCCATTTGGCTGAAGGGAGGGTGTGTAAAGGAATTGTATAGAAAATGAACAAGCAGGGAGATGGAATTGAACAGATAGCCACCAGTGCACACCTCGAACCAGGGAGGGGAGGAAAGAGAAATCAAATCACACTTGCCTGGGGGTGGGGGGGGGAAAGAAACAAGAAAAGGTCTTATCAAAACATCCAGAGTGAGTCATCTGAGAGTTTCCAAATGAGAAAATGAGGCAGGGGGTAGGACAAGAGAGTGGCCAAGATGTTAATATTTTTTTTTGCTCAAATTTCTTTGCTCCAAAACACATAATTAATCCTCCTGCAGGGTTATTTTTCAATATCAACTGCTTAAGACACACACCCTCCTCAACCCCCACCCCTTAAATACACAGATGCACACCAGTAGAGAGCAGCTTGTGGGATAATTCCTCAGAAAATGCCCCATTCAAGCCACAGAATATCTGCTGCTTTTGGGGGGCAGCTGGCAAAGGGGAAAATGCCCTGGGGATGGGGCTGACATCTGCAAGTAACCCTTGTGCCAATCCCATGTTTTTTGCTGTTTCTCAGGGATCTAAACAGACCTTAAAGGATTTACAAATCTTCTGGGCTGATTCCTTTCTTCTGTAAGCAAGTGGAGGGGTAGAGGGACAGGGATTGTCTCTTGAGTAGAAATACAGAGAATTCCAATATGGAGCATTTTCCTCTGTCCCTGTCCTCTCTATTTTTCCCTACACAAACACAGAAACAGCAAATGAGCTTTTAACTACCCTTGCTAAACAAGGGTCTTTAAAAATATCTCTCCAGCTTTCTTTGCCTGACCTCAGTGAGACAGTTCAGGCAAGCCTGGTGGCATTACCTTGAGCCTTAGGTGATAAAAGTGAGTGTAGATCTGTTATGCTTCAATTTCAGAGAAGCAGCTGAGATAATGTTGCATAATAGAAAGAAACAAGATGAATTCCTAGCTGATAAAACATGTAAGCAGAAGGATTAGGTATGGCTTGACAGATGAGTAACAGGATGAAATTAATGGGTTAAAGAAGAATAAGATTTTTTTGAAACAAATCAGACTAAAAAGTAGCAGTAGAGACAAAGTAGGTCTGTTGGTAAATGAGAATGGGGAAGAAATTAATGATGTCTCTAAAAGGTTGAGATAGTGAATTTGATTCCCCCTCCCCCAAAAACATCTTCAGCAAGATTAATTTTTAAACTGACAAGCTGTAAAATAGCTGTTAAAGAGCAGGTATGGGAGGCTTGCAACGAGATGTGTTACAGGTCAGCTGCTCTGGGCAAGGTACTGTATGCTTTGGCCCCTGGGGACACATCCAGCCCTACCCAGACCGAACTGGTATCATCAAGCAGCCTCTGTAAAAGGTGCAGAGCAGAGGTGGCAGATGACCACGGGAGATGATCCATTCTTGTAGGGAGCATGGATCATAAGAGATTTGAGAGGAGGGAGAGGTAGGTAGGAGCAGTAGCAGAATGGTTTTGACTAAAATAAAAATGAAAAAATGAAAAAGATGAGAGTAAAAATGGAATTTATTAGGAAGTCCCCTCAGGACTGGAGGTACTGACCAGCTGGTCAACACACAGGAAAATGGATGTCAGGATGCTTAAAGCAAATCTGTTAACATTGCTGCATTACTGGCAATTACTTTTGGAAAAAAATAGGGAGACACAAGGAGATACTGAAAACCTTAAGAAAAGTGGGTGGACTCCAGAAAAGTGATCCTGTCAGTTACCATCTTTTCACTCTAATTTCTGTCCTCAGAAAAATAATAGAATAGTTGGAAGATCACAAAAAAGTTCATAGGTAATGGAATTGCAAGCAATAGGCAGCCCAAGTTTACAGAGAAGCCCCATGGCCAGGCTAATGTAAGTGGTTTTTATATTGGAATAGTGTAATTTAGGAAGACTAAGGTCAGGTATAGCACATGTGGATTCTAGCAAAATATTTGATAGCCTTATATTCTGCATTAGATGAGAATTTAGAGAACTGTATTGGTAAAGGGAGCCAAAGCTGTCCTTGGGGACTGGAAATGAAGGTCTTCTTTAAAACTGACAGCTCATACAGCTTCAAGGGAGCCATCCTTTTCCTGGCCCATCAGTAGCTTCAGGGAATTCTCATATCTCTGCCCAAGACACAAAGGGAAAACTTGGAACTTGACTCCTTAGATCCCTGATGCTAATTGAAAACTTTCCTTCTCTTTTTTGTTCCTGGAAAGGTATCACTGGAAGATCACAGCAGAAGCAAAGTCTCTCTTTCCTAATATTTCAGTGTGGCTTTTATTCTCCAGAGCAGGCTCATGTAGCAAGTGCTACGCTTGAGAGGCTGATGCTATACAGGGATTTTGGCTCTGCCTTTGAGTTTTCAAAACGTTTCAAATTTATTTCATAATCTTGACCTGTACACTACAGATGTTCCATGCAAAACGTGGTTGGCTGAGGCCACGATCCTTGGTTGGTTTGCAGAAAGTACATCTGGCACTCAGGTCAGGATGATAGCACTGTTGAACATAGAGAACTAAAAATAGTTATCTCCTTTCTCTCTCCCTGCCTGGACAGGCATATTTTTTCTGTTGAACTTGTCTTTATAAATAATGCACTATTACACACAAATTCTATCCATCATCTTAATTTGTTTCCCTTCACCTCCTCCCCCCACGTGTTCATCTCTGTGTGGATATTTCTGTTCGCTTTCTCTTTCCCCCTCCGGAGTCTACTCTGTAAAGGAAATAAAAGGAGGAAAAAAAAAAAAAAAAAAAAAAAGGTTCAGCTGAAAGGCTGAAGTTATATTTTGTTTATCTGGAAGCTGTCTGCCTGCTGTCCAGATATGTTGCTATTTTGTCCCCAAGGGACAGAATAAATCTTTGCAGTGAGAGGAAAGTCCAGAACTGTTGGAGTTGGCAGAGCTGTAAGGCCCTTGGCAGGAAGGTGGAGCTTGGTCCTGTGAAAGCCCTGCCAGCTGGGAAAGTCTCTCAGAGGTCCAGACTTGCATAAACACCCTGATGGACAACTGCAGGGAACAGCTGAAGGGGAGGCTTGCTGATATTTCTATTCCTCAAGCCCTAAGCTCCAGCAAAAGGGAGGATGAGAGGGTTTGCCCCATTGTTTGTTCTGGGGCATGTAGATGTTTTTGGCCTTTTCTTTGGCCTCCTAGAATACCAACAGAAGGCCAGCTAGCTTTCTAATGAATAAACAGTTCATTAATAACATGTCTGGAGTTTCACAGGAAAACAGTTCAGGAAGAATAATGAGCACTGGGAAAAACACTGCTGTGCTGTTCAGGCAATGTGGGGACTGCGTCCAGCACTCCCATGAGCATACCAAAAGACTTTAAACACCAAGGTATCTCAGAACTTCAGCTGCTCATCTACAAAATGAAGTTAAAAATGCCAAACTCTTGTTGCATCTATGTCTTTAATGGCCTGGGAGTGTCCTACCGTATGTGCTTATCCCATGCATGGCACAGCAGACCTGTGAGCACTGATGAATAATTACACAGGAACATTCATGTAAAAGTAGGTTAGGGATGGTGTGAAAGAATTTATGGCGGTTTCAGAGCACTAGATAAAACTTGATCTATGGAATATAAATACCCTTCAGACAAGATGTCTCAGTTCTCACAGGGCAGAGGGAATGAATGCTAATATTTGCAACCTGCATGGGCAGCCATTCCTTTTTTTCTCTCCCTAAAAGAACTAAGGTACTGCTGTCAGGGCTGCTAGAAACTTGGTCACTTGGGCTTCAGTTGCTCCCCAAAGCCAGAAGGCATTTTTAAATACCTTGATATTTTGATTTAGCCCACAGATAATGTAACTGGGGGAGAAATCTTCCGTGACTTAGACTGCAGCAGCACTTAAACAGGTCTTGTCACATAAGTTTGAACATCTTCATGAGGAAACTGTCATTTGTTCAGGAAACGGGGAACTGCTGGTACTGAGATGTTCTGCAGTATGGGCTTTGCCAAAGCTTGTAGCAGAAAGAAGGCACAGATATGCTGCCTGGCTTGCATCTGTAAGATCTCAGTGAAGTCAGCTCCTTCCCTCACTTCTGAGTTCTCTGCTTTGCTCATGACCTGTGTATCCACTAAGTGTCTTCTACTGCACTGGCTCCTTCTGTGTTTCCAGGCACAACTGAGATGAGACTCTCTCAAGTAGATGAGACTCTCAAGTCTTTGTAGGTACATTTTTCTCAGCAATCAGATTTGAAAGGCCACCCATCATTCAAACTTCTCAGCTGTCCAGGGACTCTTTTCTGCAAGTTCAGCAGGTCCTCTTTAACCTCCCAGGCAGATAACCCTTAGGAGCCAAGCACTTGAGGCAATGTGAAATGTTCTAAAATACTTGCCATGTTTGTTTTTTTTCCCCTTTCTTAACTTGAAGTAGGTTTCAACCCCATCCATCCCCCCCACACACACCCCAACAAAAACATTTAAAAAAAAAATCTTTTGGGGAGTAGGTGTGGAGGGGAACAGCCTTTTCTGGCTAGCTTTAGTCATTCTCTCTACTCAGTCATTTACCATCTATTTGTCTGATTTTTTCCTTGAGGGGTACACATGTCAAGACAAAAACATCTCCATATTTGCACCAGTGGGTGTGTTGCATACCTCCATGGTCCTGATGTCAATATTTACGTGATGGACAAGTGGTCCACTCAGATACTTCTCCCAGCTATTAATGCCCAGTATTCTTTTTGGAAGGGGACTATCGGTAAGGGAGTTTTTGGACTTGTTTGGAGTGAAGCATGGAAAGTGCTGGGGATGCAAAGGAAAATAACCCCCTCATTGGCCGCCTTCCTATTGCAACCCCAGTGCAAAACATCCTCATTGTGCCTGGTGTTGTTGGGGTTGCAAGCGATGTGACATCCAACCCATGGAAGAGTTGCTTAGCAACTGTGTCCTGCCCTGAGGCTGCCTGCAGCCGCCTGTGATGTTCTGCTTTGATGATGGAAATTCTTCCATCTTGTGTTCTGGGGGCTCTCTGTGTATCCCGCTGGGTATATGTTGTGTGCATAGATTTTTCTATCAAACTTGTCTGATCTTACCAGCTTAGATGCCATACTCACCTGCTCTCACAGTTTGAATTCATTTTTACTAATTAAGGGTGAGATTTTTTTTTTTTTTTTTTTTTTATGATCTGGCTTGCACAAGAAACTTGTACCAGTTGACTGTAGGCTGGTTAAACTGGTTCCTTCTCATGTGGAAACTGCTTTTACATGTGTTCCTGGGGTGATGTTCCCAAGAGGGGACCAAGCAGGACAGCACAAACAAGGGAGAGGTTTGTCCAGGTCTGCTCAGATATCTAAAGCTTTTATTTTTAATTAGTGAGCCTATTAGCTCAAACACAAAATGAAGAGACATTTATTGCCATAACGCTTGTTCCAGTAAGCACACGTTTCATTTTCCATCTGGGATGGGCTGAAGGCACAGAAAAATGGAGCTGAATTGGTGGGAGATTTTTTTATCACTGTCTGCATAGAGCTTGTGGTGCCATCCTTCTAAGATATGCTAGTTGAGCTGGTTGTTCCATTACTCCTCTCTGTTTCAGTCTAAGTGAGCTGGTTTAGCTTCAAGAGTTAGCACAGCAAATCCCAAAGCTGCCAGAACAGACTGGGCAGTAACTTCTGGTGGAGGGCAGTCCACTGCAGAATCCTCTTTCCTTGGCTTACTGGATGCAGTAGAATATCCCATCTGCAGTCTTAATCTTGCATTTGAGCAGCTGCTGTGACTCAGTTCTTGTGGTAACTCACTGAGCCTCAGTGATTTAAATGCCCTGGAGAACGGTACCATATCCTTTTGGTACCTAAATCCCCTCAGAGCTGTTCAGAACAAAGTAACTCCATAAAAGTGCTGAGTTGGCCAAGTCTGCAGACACAGTTTAAATAAAATAAATAAATAAATAAATAATAATAAAAAAAAAAAGCTGACAGCTCCTTGGAGAGGCAGCAAGCAAAGGGGCTGAAGATCAGAGCAGAAAATGGAAGTAGACAACTCTAGCTGTGTTTAGGTGAAGAGTTGTTTGCTTCCTGTGGTGTTTTCTCAGGATCACTGTCAGAGTCACCACAGGAAGAATTTTTCCTGTGTTACTATTGTCTCTGGGGATCTGCATGATAGGCACAATGTATTTGCTTGCAAGCACTTTAAATAATTGCCAGAGCTTTAAGTCCCAGGGGAGGTCTAATCCCAAACTGAAGCAGCTCAGTGGTACAGGTCAGACCCCTGGAGACAGTGTTAGATGAACAGGTTCACCTTACAGGGCTGGGGATATCTCAAGCAACTTACAGGATAGTGGTGTTATTAGTAAACACATTGATAGTTTGTCTGCATTATTATTACCATAATAACTACTTTTACCATTCCTCTACATGTTTTGCTTAACACCTCTCATTTATACATCCTAAGGCTCTGTCTGCCTCAAGAAATCATGAGCTAAGACAGAAACAGGTGTGGGGAGTCAAATGACTTGTGGTGCATCTTCCAGGCTTGTGGCAGAGCCTACAGGTGTTCTCATCCAGAATCATCAAACTCACCCTCTGGGAGTGAAAAATAAGTGAAAAGAAAGGTAAAGTTTATAGGAAAAGTCAGCTTCTTTCCTTGGATAAATGATAGGGTTGGTAAATACTGCAGGGTTTTTGGCACAACAGCCAAAAACCTAATGTGGTCCTTGCCGGAGACCGTGTGAGAAGGTGGCCACCACAGCCTCTTGACTTTCAAGACTCTGTGCTCTTCTCAGACTTCTCTTCAGGCTTCTTATGCTGGTTACCACAGTTGACTTCAGGATTTGGAATAGGGCATATTCCCATTCACTACATTTTGTGTGGGGAAACATCTCTGTAGTGTGGTATCCCTGGCTGGTGGGGCCTGCTCTGGGTAGACACAGTGGTGAAGAGGCTAGAACATACTCAGCTGTAGGGCAGGAGTGGAGGTGGTTGTAGACTGTCAAATGGAGGCACTTAAGCCATTACAATTCATTGGTTTGTTGATACTGAACCCTCTCTTGGGATAGGGTCACTGAACACTAGCAACCCTGCTCCTTAGCCCCTGACTTCTCCTTGGTATCAAATACTTAGAGGTGCTCAGGAAACTGTATGGATGAAGCTATTAATATTGTCCAGACGGGGTAACTACTCTGGACACTGAAAACCAAAGGGACCTGATATCTGTGCAGCAGGCCTATTATGTGTTTTATGTGGAAAACCTATTCATGCTTATGCCAGTCATCTAGAGCAGGGACCTTGTTTTTATTCCTTGCAGCAGGCTCCACATTCACCACAGCTACTCAGCTGTCTGAATGTGTATGTAAAGCAGTATTATAAATCTGTGGTGCTAGATGCACGTTTTCATTCCTATTACACTATATACATATTTTATTATGTTTATCATTAATATTCAGCATGGGGTATTAGCAGAAGTCAGAAGCAGTCAGTTATGCTATGGTTCCTCTGACGAGCTCTCAAAAGGGGTTTCCAAAAGCTCAAAACTCTTCATTTCTGCCTTGCCTCGTATGAGCTCCCTCTAATGCTCATGAGATTCTGCTGCATTTCCTTATCCATCCCTGTTCCATTAGCCCGAGATACAGTCAGGAGCAAACGCAAAACCTTTTGGCACAGACCCAGATTTTGCTTAGTGGGATGAAAAGTGACTAGGATTATAATTAGCTTCAGTTTTGGTCTTTTGGTTGCAAAACTGGGAGTTGGCCCCCTCAGCCTTTTCCTTTTAATAGTAATTAATTATTAATTAGCTCAACAGAAGAGGAGGGAAAGGAGAATTACTGGTACTGTGTGGAATAGATATGATGGAGGAGGTAGAAAATTGTCTGGTGGGAAGCCGAGACTCCAGAGTCTGATTTGAGGAAATACTTGACTGGTTTATTACTGCATCTTAAACAGGTTCTGAAGTCTACTGGAGAAAAGGATTTCTCCCCCTCCTTTGCCTGCCATGTGCAAGCACATGCTGGAGAACTCTATCTTCCCCCTCCAACCTGACCTCAGCACTGCTATTGAGGCAGCTGGATGCTAAAAGGGCTTCCTGGTTAATAAGACAAGTAAAAAGCACTCTGTGTGACTTCAGTGTTTCAGAGAAGTCTGCATCGCCCCACAAGTCACCATGGCAGAAATCCTCAGTGGATGAGACAGTGAAGCTCTCTGAGGGCTTTGATGCTTCCTTGCCAAACTATGGAATAGGTCCAAAGACAGCAACTAGGATAAGACTTACCTAAATGGGAGCCATATGAAACAAAAAAGTGAAATTAAGGCACCCTCAAAGTTGAGGGGAGGTGGTAGAGTCTTTCTCAAAGCTCTTATCTGACTGAGGTAGGTGAGTTTGGTGGTAAGGTAGGTCTTGGCCATTGGAAATCAGAATCTTTTGTAATAATGTTTGATGGCTGTCCATTTCCTTATTTCTTGAGAGAAAATCTCCTTTATTTTCCCCTCATCTTGTAATTTCCTCATGGTTCAGTGCTGTCGATCAAGGCAGTCTTTCTTGTGTCTTCTCTGTTTTACCTCATGGTGTGAATTGTGCCTCACCAGCTACCAGCTTCTGCTCTCTTGCTGTTGTTTGGCCCTTTCCTCTTTCCTCTTCTCCCTGACACATCCCATCATTAGCTCTGTTCTGTTTTCCTCTGCCAGTGCTAGCTGTGGAGCTGATGTTGTCACTCCTGTGTGAGTGACACTCAACTCTCACGTCTCCTCCAGCTTGCCCTTTCATCTCTCTTTTTTGTCTGCCCAGACTCCACCGAATCTCAGCTCTGCTGTAACTTCATGCCTCGGAAAGCTTCATATAAGGAACTGTCTGTGCCCAGGTGAAATGTTCTTCCTCCATGTGTGGAGACAACACGGGCTGTTATGCAGGGTACTCATCACAGGACCAATGCATTAGTGCTGTGCTTTGTTATGCTTCTTGGGCAAATACTTGTTTCTCAATGTCTCTGTTTGCCAAGGTGTAAAATAAGGGTGATGGTGATCTGTCTCCTTAAAATATTTGAGATCTGTAAGTGCAAACTGGCAAATAAGTGTGAGGGATAATTGTCAGTCTTTCTTCTAGCACCACCTTTTATTAAGATGTCACATTTGCATTATACATTACTACTTTATCCACCTGTCATGTTCATGCTTCAGCATCCCAGGCACACACAAGTTGCTTCTGCCACATTCAACCTTTAAGATCCATCGTCATCTACTTGTTGCTCTTTGACTTATTCAGCTACCCCTTACAACATTCTTCCCAAAGCCATGCCGGATGCAGCCCCAGCTGTCAGGAATAATGCAGTTCTGAAGGAAGGTTGATTAGCACAGGAGAGAGGTAATTCCTCAGAGAGGAGTACAGATCTGAATTACTTTCCTGATTTCCCCAAGCCTCTTGTGAAGACCTGTGACGTGGGTCATTGATTGACAGTGATACAATTACATATATCTGTCCCCCATTCCTCAACGCTGCTCCTTACTCTTGCTCCTCACTCTCATGCTTGTCCCCAGACGCTTTCCTCCTGACTGCCTCTCCTCTGTCCATTCCCTACTACCACTGCTTCCCTGCTCCTTCTGTTTCCTCCAGGGCATTCCCATCTTGATTCCCCCACCTTTCCGCCTGCAGTCAGAAACCTCATCACTGTGCTGCGTGTGCAACACTGTAGCTGGCTATGCAGACCTTTATCTGTACTTTTACTCTCCTCTGTAAGGAGGTGCAGGATTAATTGTGTGAAGGATGCTACATGGAAATAAATTGCTCTGTGTAGTTTTCCATTATGCGAATTTACCGCGCCGAAAGAGAGCTGTTTGGCTGCTTTAATACCGGCTTCCCTTCACCACTTGATGGTGCTCTTAGACATAACAATTCTTTATTATGCTGCAAGTAGGGCCAGTGCAGCGGGCGTCTCCAAAGCTGGCAACTAACTGAGGGGCTTGAGTGTCCTGGAGATCGGACCTAACCCAAAACAAAATTCAAACCCACCTCTAAACTAGAGGCCACGTTTTCAGTGATGTTGGAAGTAGTAGCTTCCTAAATTAACTATTAGGATAAAAGGTTGGTTTCATTTTTTATTTTATTTTATTTATTTATTTATTTATTTATTCAGCTAGCTTATTTTCCCTGTTTGGGCAACCTTTCTGCTATTTTTGAGTGGGTTCCCACCTCTCAGGTTTTGCCTCCTGCATGCTGCTTTCACCCATCTTCCCCCAATGCCTCTTCCACGTGTCCCAGATGCCTGTATTAGCTTTTCTACACCTTCTCCCACTCTTCCCTTATTGAGTTCATAATCCTAACTATACAGTTGAGTCCCAGACAAACATAACATTCATTGTAATTTTCTTCGTCTTGCCTCCAAGATGCGCAAGTCTTTCATCTTTCTGCCTCTGCTACATGCATGTTGCATTAAAAAAAAAAAAAAAAAAAAAAAAAACTCATCCTCTCTTATGCATCCTTCCTCTCATGACTGACTTACTAGTTGTGTTGTTGGGAGGAAAGACATGTCCTGTAACTTAGCAGAGGAACCTTAGTTGAGAAAGCCTCAGAGAACTTACTCAGGCATCTGTCAGAGCCATGGAGAAAAACACTTGAACTGCAGTGAAGAAATTCTCCTAAGCAGGTGCACAATGATTCAAGTGTGGAGCTTGTGTTACTGGGTATGTGTCTTATAAGCAGAATACCATGTAGCTTTAGCTGTTGCTGTGAAGGTTTGAGGATCACCAGTGCCATTTCAACTTGAGTTAAATTCCATTTTTCACTCTAGATAAATGGTTAAATTTTCTTACAAAATGACAGCAGGCTGCTATCCAAACCAGAGGCCATACAAGCACTCTAGCAATGCAGGGAAGAAAACTTCAGTGGGCCCTGAAAAGATAGGGTGTATATGTATGTGAGAGAAAAACAAACTTCAACACAAACATGGGGAAAGAAGGGAGTTGAAGCACAGCCTGTTTAAGCAGCTGGTAGCCTGACCCTAAGGAAAAGCTTAGAGAGTTTGATGCTATAAGCAAAGAAACTCTCTGGCTTGTTTGATTTCTTCTGTATGGCAGAAAATAAGGCTCCATGCATTCTTTGGGAGAAATAAATAAATAAATAAGATACTATAAAATATTTTTCCAGCTCCCAATTCCCCTGGAATAACCCTCAAGACCCTACATTTTTGGTTAGCTGAAGTGGGGGGGCAGAAGGGAAAATGATGCTATGAATTTTTTTAACAAAGAGTCAGAGCTCTACAAAACGTGTTTTATCTGTGAATCTCAAAGCATGGTATAAAGAGTGTTTTCTCCTCCCCATTTTATGGAGATGAATGCTGAGGTCACCCACTGAGGTGAGTGTTTTGACAAGGGACCTCTCATAACTCATGGAAATTGAATTCTTAACTCCCTGTCCCTGCCTACAGCTGTGTACTGTACTGCCTGCTGCACTGTCAGCAGTCCAAACCACAGTGAGGGAAGGGTTATCTGCTGCTTAGAAGTGAGGACCCTTGGCTCTTGTTCTGAGAGGTTTTACTGATACCGCTGCGTGATCCTGAACAAATTGTTGCCATTTGTAGTGTGTAAATGGGTGTTCTGCTGTAAGTTGTGAGCCCCGTGGTTAGCTCCCATGTCCCCATCTGGAAGAACCCCACCACCATGAAATATATTGGCATATTTCTCCTGTGAGACAGGGCCTCTGCTGTAAAGCATCATGAAGGTGATGGGGCTGGTGGATCAGACTTGCTACATACACAAGGCAGAGTTACAATTCTTCTGATCTGGTCCCTTGTGGTCAAAGCCAGTTGATTTTTTCTGTAGGATAAGCTTCCCATGATGTTCCCATACCTCTGAAATGCAGAAGACAGCACTCTAACTGGGATGTGCTGTCACGACTGAACCCGTGTGTGTGAGATCAGAATCCATCTCTTGGCACTTACAAAAAGATTGTAATAATATTGACTCAGTGGGGCATTCTGACGATTAGTGAAGGACTGTAATATATTTTGAAACCTGCAGATGACAGTGGGAGAACATAATGATCTTATTGCTCCTTTAGTTCTTCTGTATATGGATCTCAGAGTACCTCATTAACATTATTAAACTCGGAATTCTGTGTGAGAGCATTAGGCAATTCAATGAATCTGTGGTCGCAGGAATAATTTTTGGTTGTCTCCACACTGTACATCATGGTGACTTCTATCTTTGTTGAAGCATCAGTGATATAACTCAGGTCCTCTTGCTCCAAAAGGACAGTCACCTGCCACTTAAGGGTGTTGGGGGGGAGTAACATCTCCATTAATTATGATCATTGTGGTGACTGCATTCCAATCAGCAAATAGTGATTCTAACCAATAAGCAGGATGCAAACGGCCTGTCTGTGCAGCCAGTGTTTTAGCAGCCTCCAGAATCTACTTGCATTAATTCCCTGCAGCCCTGTGAAGGAACTGGATTTGCCTTACCTCTGAAGAAGCTCTGTGTGGGAGGCTTCCCTGTTCCCTGGAACAGATTCAAGAACTCTTTGAGTTCGGCTTCTCTTGAACAAGGAAATAAAACAAAAACAGAGGTATCTTTCATACATAGCCATTTGGGTTATACTTGCTGTTAGTGCGTTAAGGCACATTTATGCACTTACCTCAGGAGCCCTGAATTCCCTTCTGGAGGCACTTGCTTCTCTCCAGTAATGAAATAATGTAAACTCTGGGCTTTGGTCCTCTGAATCACATTTGTTAGATGCTCTATTATGATTGTGTGACCATCTCTCTAATGCCATTGTTGGCAACACACTGCAGTCAGACTGCCCCCATGCTAACCCCATGCTTTCCCTCAGCTTAGATCCAGTTTCTTCAAGAGCTCCTTTGCTAGGTCAGCCCAACCTCCACAGAGGGATATTTTGAAAAAGGACATTGCTAAATAGTATTAACCACTGCATTGCAAGCACAGTGTAGGCTCCAATGCCTGCTCTTTCACCCTAAGTATATATGTAAGTATTATATACCTCACATGCTATCAGAAGAACAATGTAATGAAGGTAAATTGAGGGGGAAGTTCATTCCACTTCCTCTCTGCCATGAACAGGCACATCTACGTGTTCAAGTGCAATCAAAACAAACAAACAAAAAAAAAAATTGAACTGGTTGGCTCTGAGCTGGCAACCATCATTTTTGTATGAGTGAGAACCAAGCATGAGATAATATTTTAGTGTGTCCAAAGACTGGCTACTGCTAGGGCAGCTTCAGCAGGCAGGGAGGGATATGTGGACTATGTACACTTGAACTTGTCATTCTTCGCACAGTTTACAGTACCGGTATTTGAATAATCATGTCAGGGTGCTAAGTGGAACACTTTGCTTGGGTGACAGTAGTGATTCTCTTTATTGGGCTGTTCCTCACTGCTCTCTGGAGAGTAGCACAAATGTTTATTTCTGCATCAGTTGTACTCCTGCCAGTCACAACTGCTCGAGAGAATATGCATATATATATGTGTGTGTGTATAAATACCTACATACATAGCTTGTACAGTTTTATACAACAGGTGTAGCCGTGGGATGAGAGTAGCTCTGTAGAGGTGCAAAGCAAATGCCAACGGCTTCCAGAATGACTAGTTTCCTCACTACTCCAAGCCTCAGAAACATTTCTGCTTTGTTTCAGGGAAAATCATATACATCTCCAGCACAGCAGTTGTACTGTGCAGCACTAGAGTAACAGGGGAGGAAGGAGGAATCTTTCTCTCATTCTGCTGTATGCTTGTTCAAACGATGACTGGTAGGCTAGGAATGGGGCTGTTGGAGATATGAGGTCTTTTCTGGGACGGTGAGATTTATCTATACGTGCTCAGATCTGCTCTGAATGAGAAGGCAGGGTTGCTGCTTGCCTTGCTGTGATCACTGCCTGGCTCAGTGCACCTCACGCATCCCCCAGGGCTCCTGACAGCTCGTGCTGGGGGGGACTGCAGCTGAAGTGATGAGCAGGAACAGGACAGGGCAAAATGAGTAGGGAGACCCAAACCATCAAGAGAGTTTGTGTGTAATCCCATCTTTTCCACTGTTGTGCTGTAAGAGCCCAATTGCATTTTTTTGTCGTGCCTCAGTTTCCCTGTTAATTAAATGGGGATAATAATACCTGTCTTGCAGAAGCAACGTGGTGATAGATCAGACAATACCTTTAAAGTGCAGTGAGATCCACAGATAAAAGGTGCTGCGGAAGAGTTTTGTTAAAAGTCCACAGTGAAACCCCACAAAACCTCCTGAACTGAGCCCTCTTGTCAACCTGGATATTTTCACTGCACCTTTGAAGATGAAACTCTGCCGCTTACACTACTTTGCTCCAATTCAGTAGGTTTTAAGAGGCCACAGGGGGACCTGTTAGAGTTAAAATGGATTGAAAATGTCTTTGAGCCTCTAGAATAATGAGTATTTCCCTTTCTTTACGTTTTTGGATCCAGATGAGATGCCGTTCAGTGGCTGTCATTCTGCCAACATACGCCTTTCCACTGCATTGAAAGCTGAACTCCTAGGGTCAGGTATTTGCAAGCAGATGAACGCTTTTTTGGAAGTACATTAAGCAAAAGAAACTTAGGGAGGAAATTTTAATTACTTTTAAACTCTAAGCTACATCTTGTTCTACCCATTATAAACCATTTTGATTCTGCATTACGCAGATGCTGGCTATTCCTATTATCTGCATTAAGGTGATGATCTTCTTAGTGTCTGGGCACATTTCATGATTATTATTATTTCATATCTCAGCAGTGCCAAAAGGAGAGGAGAGGACATTAAGATGCTAGACTAAGGCCTGATTTCCAGGCCTGGCACTGACTTTCTGTGCAAACTTTGGCATGCTGCTACGAGGCCTGTTTCTGTGCTTTGTGTTCTCATCTCTGAAATGACATTTCCCTGCTTTATGGGGTCAGTGCATTCACTGGTGCAAGTTGGGTCTTACAAGTACTACACAGGGGCAAAGGCTCTGATTCACGTCCAGTTGTGCAGAAGCTGTACAGGTATCTGTGAGGGGGTGTCTCTGCCTTGCAGGGCTTGCAGATGAATGTGACCTATCAAAAAAGAGGGGGAAAAAAAAATCTGTTATTCCATAGGAGATGAGACTCAGTTAAAACACCTACATTTTAATAGGATGGAGAATGAAGCACTGGAACAGGCTTGTTGGAGGCTGTATGGGGGTCTCTCTCACCATAAGACTTTAAGGACAATCTTGATTAGGATTGCCATGGTTACAGGTGGGATGAGGGAGGAACTTTCCTGAGACTTTCTTTTTTTTTTTTTTTTTCTTTTTGCTTGATGACCATAGTGATTTCCTCTAGAAATAGTACTTGGCTGGAGTTGCTTCATTTTTTATTTTGTATTTTATTTTTGGAATCCTGAAATATTTTAGGGGGAGGTGTGAGCTCTTTTGGGAGCTATTTGTTCAGCAGGCTGCCATTAGCATAAGCAAACCTCCTGATTTTGGTGGACCTTTGGGAATAGTTGGTGATTTCTCCTTGGTCTCCTGTGGCCTTATCTGATGTAAGCTGGACCTGCTTTAAACAGCATGATGGACAAGATGACCTGCAGTGGTCCTTTCCACATCTAAGTTACTCTATGAGCCTATGATTTACTTTGTTGCCAGAAAGTCTGATAGGCGAAGCAGACTTAATTTACCTCTCTCATTCACACAGATAATCAGTTCAAGGAAGTTATATCTGTGCTACAGAATTGTAGAAATGCTGATTGGAAGGGACCTCTGGAGATCGTGTAACCCAGCTTCACCAGGACATCATTAATACCAGAGCAGTTCAGCCAGGGCTTTGTCTAGTCGAGTCTTGAAAACCTCCAAGAGCACAGATCCCACCACCTCAGTTGCTCTGCAGTATGGTTGTCAGGAAGGTTGCCAAAAGTCACTAAGTCTGATTTCTTTTTGACATCTGTCCTGAACACAGTCCAAAGATGGACTTCTCTTAGCCAAAAGCCCTCCTTCCTACAACAACCCCATGACCACCCTGTTAGTCTAGACAACCCATGCTGATGGCAGTTACGGCTTGCTGGTGATAGTAAGAGAAGCCCATTTAAGACACCTGGTCAAATAGGCCCTTTGGGCTTGGAAGATCCTGGCCAAAATGACCAAAAAAAAAAAAAAAAAAAAAGGTGTACTGCAGTCTTTTGCCATGGTCTTTATTTCTTCCTACTTGTCCTGGTGTCCAGTTTCAGTATGAGCAAGCCACTGCTTATTGCCCCCAGAGAATGCAAACACTGACATTTTCTGCCAGCCAAGTCTTCCCACTGCAATCTCATGAAACATGCCCTTGTTGGCAGCAGGTTACAGGCTTCCACCTGCGAGTTGAGGACTTGCAGCAGATGGGTCTAAACCACAAAGTTTGGTTTTGGATTCAGTTCTGGAACTGAACATTGTGAGCTGGTGTCAAGAGTAGGGTTTTTATTGGATTTTTTTTTTCCTTATGCTACACTTTCTACTGAACTTGTGCTAATTTAGAGCTTAGATCCCCATTGGCCAGATCTCTGGGTGAAATTTTACAGGAAGTGACAAGAAACTGGGGAAAAATAATTTCCAAACCAAATGAAAGTCAGAAGTAACTGAGCAGCTCCCAGATGAAGCTAGTGAGAGCCTAAAGGAGATTCAGTGCAGACAGACACATAAATAGGTGAAATACTAAGCTTGCCTTTCACATGTGGGTATCTTGAGTCTCTGTCTAAGCTTGTGGGAGCTGAATAATCTTACTGTTTTGAAAACTCAACAGACTTCTGTATGCATCTGTGCACTGTGAAATATGCCATGATTTGTACAGCTCTTCTCCATTCTTCCCAGCATCTGAGCACGTATGCCCTTTTTTTTTTCTTTTTTTTTTTTTTTTGGGAGGCCTAGGAGAAAACAGGGAAATTTTGCAAAATCTATTTCAAGTCAGTAATTTCCTAAGTGCTCAGAGCTTGTCTCTTTTTTTTTCTATGTTAAGCAATTTATAAATAAAAATAAATTCACACTCACTCTAATATTTGCTTGTACTTGAATTCTATTGGCGAGATGTGTGAAAATTGCCTGATGGTTGAGATCACCAGCAAAACCAAAGTTACAGGGAGTAATTACAGATAGCATTATGGAACAGAAGGATAATTTGATCTAAAAATTCGATCTAATGCTCTTGTGCAGGGACATATTTCTCTGGGAGAGGATTTTGTAAAACAAAAGAAAAAAAATAGTATGGATGTGAGCTGGGGAAAAGCAATTATTCTCTCATAATATGGGAACACAGTGTGCCTGGCTCAGGAGAGGTATGAAATACAGGAGAAAGAAGGGGCTGCAAGGAGCCTTTATGAGCCCCAGCAGGTTTACACGGGAAGGTTATTCAAAATGTGCATGGAAGACAGAAGCTCCTGAGCCCAGTGGGGCAAAACAGATGCATGAGGAAGGATATACAGCACATATACAGTGTGGGAGGAAGGTGTGTTGACATTTTAATGGTGAATGTGAAGGAGGTCCAGGATGCATCTGGCCTCCTTGAGATCTCTGTTCACAACACTGACCAAAGGCGGCAGGAAGATGCCAGGGTTGCAAGGCAGATGCTGACAGCATCTGGAATCCCTGCAGAGGGGATTGCCTAGTTCTGGTCTTTTTAAACACTTTCCTGGGCTGCAGAAACACTGGCAGAAGACATGCACTTCACTTAGTGCCCCTACTCAGATTCTCCAAGGTTGGTTGAAGACTTCATGCTTCTCACCACCTACTGACTGCAATTCCCCACTGTGCAACCCCAAAGTCACAACAAGGCTGGTCTATGGTCTACAGAAATAGTTTATCCCATTGACTGCCTTCACCTTAGTTTCATACCTCCTTCTTAAGAATGGGAATCTTACACAAACTGTAGTCTTAGAGAATGGCTTGAAAACAAATGTGTGTGAAACGTTTCCAAGTGTGCTATATGAATGTTTACCAGTAAATGCTTACCCTTCTTTGGCCTGACCTCTGGTGTCAAGGTGGCAAAGGGCAGCAGCAGTCCTTATGCACATCTATGCTAGAGCAGTGTCCATTCCCCACAGGCACGCATAGGTTAATGGCAATACACAGCTCTGCTTGCAGCTAACAAGATTTAAACACAGGCTAATGACTGCATGTTTTCACTTTAATCAACACACAAATCGCCCCTTTATTATTACGGGTATTTTTTTACTCCAATTTAATTTATAATTGAATTATGCTGCAGCCTGTAATTGTTGATATAATCCACATCTTGAATTCCGTGTTTGCTCTGTGCTTCACCCTAACCTTTCAGCGAGGGGTCTGAGCAGCACAGGAAGCAAGGTGGTACATAGCACTGGGTTCAACCATTGATCAGAGCATGAGAGAAATGGGCTTGATGGCCTCATGCTCATCTGCCAGTGAAGCTACATCCTAGATCTACATGCTCTTTCTCCCTGCCCGATGTTAGGAAGCACATGCCAGGAAGGGAAAAGATGAGACTTCAATAACCCAATTTGGTAGTCTAACAGGCTAATCGTCTTTCCCCCTGCTCCCCACACTGCTTTTGTTCCCCTCATTAAATGTCACCATCCTGACAGCCAAGCTTTTGGCAGGAGATTGTGAGAGATCTCCTGACCCTGTTCAGTGCAAAAGAAGTTAGCTAAGCTTAAATTACTTTTCAGCACAAAGGGCAATAATGCAGAAATAGGTGGATTCATAAGAATTGCCTTCCCACACCCTGAAGTTCAGTGTGCTCAGAGTCCTCCAGGTGTCTAACTCCTCCTGAAGTCGATGGAAGCTGAGCATCAGCACAGCTACACGCTTGCAACTAATATGATCTCAAAGGCAATGTTCCCTTTAGCATACATAAGGGCAGCGATGGTTTGAAATACGGTTTTGTCAAGACACCTCAGCATTAGTCATGACTAGCTGAAGTGTTGGAATATCATTTTTCTGTATGAGGCATTGAGTGATACTTGAACAACACATTAGTGAAAATGTGTTAAGTAATTAGACTTTGAGGATATTTTTTACCGGTGGAGACAGCTAAGGCTAGCTCTTGGTGTGGCAGTAATTCAGCACCCTTAGCAAGAAATGCAGGTCTAGTCTAGGGGGCGCTGGACTGGGTGAGCTGGGGGGCTGCAAGCAATGGGCATGCTGGTCGTGGGCAACCCAGGTCTTGGATAATGAAATATGGACATCTTGAAAAATCAGGCTTCTCATATGGCAGGCTCTTCCAGTTTTGACCCACAAGTAGATTTTGCTCAGATGTTGTCAATGGCATGAGTGCCTCTCTCAGGAGGACCCCAAAATTTCTTGCTGTACTCAGATCTACCCTTCCTCAGCTGTTGGGGCAGTGGGTGCCTCCCTTCTGAGTATATATAGGTATACTTGTCCAGCAGATCTTGGTAGAAATCAGTTGAGGACTATTTATAGCATATAACTGCTCTTTAGGTAAAACTAGAAAATGTGAATACTTTTTAACTCCCTTAGTCTGTAAATTCATACAAAGGAAAATATAAAGAGGAATCAAAGAGTATCATAGACTCCCTGGGAAGTCTCCTAGCCAGGAGATCACTTCCCCTGCTCCCTGCAAACGAATGCTTCATGGGGTACATTGAAGTCTGATCAAGAGCTCTTGGCTCATGCAAACTGATGCTGGGTACAAATGCTGTATTAATGTCTGACAAGAGAACTGAACAGAAACTGCCCTAAGTATAGCCCCTGGCTGTATATATGTGATGCTGGCTGCTTGATCCTTCTCAGGTACCAGCACAGATACAAAGCCCTATCTTTATTGAGTTGGCTGGTCAGCTGCTCTGGGGACTTTCTGGGGGACTGAAGCATATTCTGCATTCCAGTGCTGGGCTAGAAGGGAAGGTTTTGGCAGTGCACATCTCCTGGTGGTATATCCCCATTGCCAAGACTAAGTTAGCTTCAAATTCCTCTCCTCAAGGCCCCATGGCTTGTTTCAAGACCCAGAATGCATGCACCAAGGGGTCTGGACTTATCCACATTGGAAAATCTCCTACTATGGGAAAGCATAAAGAATTATTCTGCTAAGCCTTGGGACCAACCTGGACTCCCTAGGGGTGTCCCAGGGGGACTGCTTAGTGGCGGATTTTCAGCTCACTAGTTACTTCCCCACGTTCCCCAACAAATGATCCTATTGCACATTAATGCATGGTAGTTTATTCCATTTTCAAACTTGCCTCACCTAAAGGCACTCCTGTTTTCTGGCAGGGTATCCATTAGGGAATGAATGAAAGGTAGCTGGTGTGCTATAAAAAATCACACCCTTGCTTATTGCACACTAACTTCACTTTATATGTGGAATATTCCAGAATGAAGAGTGTTTTCACTTTAATCAATGCACAAACTGCCATTTTATTATTATGGTTTATTTTTTTCTGATGTAATTTATGATTGAATTATGCTCCAGACTGAAGCATAAAAAATACTTTTATTCCAGTATAACTACTCCCCTTTGGAAGCAGAGTCATTATAATGGAATAAAGTCCATTTTATTCCAGAACAATGTAGTGCTCTCTACTGCCAGCAAAGGCCTGAATGTTGTAATTTATAAAGAGGGGAAAGTGAGGGTGAGAGCAGGGGGAAAATTAAAGCGAGGATAGTTAACTGATAAAGGTTTTGAGAATATCATGCACGTGAGGACTGAATATAGCCCATAGTGAGGAACACTAAACATCCACAAACTAAATAAAAATAATAAAAATGCCTCCCGCCTTCACCTCATACATCTTACGAGGTGGTAGAAGGGGTTGCAGAGAAAGGATTGATGTCTCTTGCTGGGAAGTGAATTATTCAAACTCCTGGCTGCAGGGAGCTCCTACAGTTATGAATCCCAGTCTTCTTCGTGGTTGCCAAGGCAAAGGTAGTCTCCGGTTTTCCGTGGGAAAAGGGCATACTTGGGGCTGTGATCCCCTTTGCTGCCAAAGGCCTCGATACCATCCCAGAACGGTGTACCTGAGGTGCCTGGAGGCCAAGACTTGCTCAGGGCTGGGTGGTCTGGGCATGGAGGGGTATGTGTACCTCAAGTACTGGCATGCAAGTGGTCTCCTGGGCACTCACAACCTCTGTGCTCCCCTCCATAGGAATTGCTGTGGTCATGTTCGATATTTGTAATGGCAGCTTAGAGGGTCTCTTCCCTCCTCCAGGACTACCAAGAGGCAATCAGGTCCAAGTAGTCCACTGAAGTCACCAGCAACCCCAAATCTCAGGTTTAATAGGCCCTGAACATGTGCTTTTTACTCCTTCAGACGGTGAAGAGTTATTTTAACCAGAGGGCAATTACAGTTCGCTAAATTCAGCTACAAAAGGAAATGTGATCACATTCGGTGTGCTTGTTTGTTAGTAATGGGCCACACTGACACATCTGTCACACCACTGCTGTGCTCTTGCACTTCTTGGATGAGGACTTGGTGAGCTTTTAGGATGCAGCGATAGAAGAGAGACGGTTCTTTTCTCTCCTGTCAATAATTCCCCATGTGGCAATCAATCTGATCTTGCTGAGGGCCAGGACCTGTCTCTCAGAGATTTCACGTTATGATGAAAAGGAGTGAAAGATGCTTTTTTCTGCCTTGTAGCATGAGGAATAGTATCCTTATTTCATAGCCCGTGCCCATACCCACACCCTACACAGAATGCATGAGACCACGCATCTATGACCATGTGGCTTCCTCGCTGACCCCACACATCATCCAGAGGTGTGGAAAAGTCTGTCAAGATCATGCACAGCCTATCCCGGTGGTGCCACTAACAATGACACCAGACCAGCGAGATGATCTGACAACATGACAATTCATTTCAACTCAGCTTTTATTTCCAGACTGGGTAACCGTGCACAGGCAGCGTGATAAGGGCCTCTGTAGGAGCCCCAGAGAGACACAGGCTGGTGTCACTCCATGGTGGCAGTGTAAGGAGAGGCAGGCACGAGGGTGGCAAGGGAAATTTATCTGGTATGTCAACTGTATACAGTATCCTTCAAAATATATTGTCTGTTTGCTGAGCAGGGGTTAGCATGTCTAATAAAACTTTTGGCTACACATAAGGCAAATAAGTACTAAAAGATTTAGGTGTAAATTCTGTCAGGATCAAATAAATCTGGCTTCTTCTGATAGGTAGGCTCAGCAGCGTTTGTGGGAGAGGAGTCTGGGATGAGACCTTAACAGACCCCTCTCTGCACTGTGAGTATATTAAAAGCACTGAATCCAGCTGTGATCTCCTGCCTGTCAAGTCTGCTCCATCCCAGAGATGGTAACGTCTGACAGAGATGTTTACAAGCCACTTAAGGATCCTTCACGCGACCTTGCAGGCTGGGCAGGCAATGTCATGCTCAGACGAAGTCTTCTTCCCGGGAATGTCTGGCGGCTTTGGAAAGCCAGCGAAGCTCCTGCCTGGCTGCAGGCACTGCTTCAGCTACTTGAGTCCAAGTGGGAAAGACCCTGCCAATTTTGCCTGTTTCTGAGTGCTTTTCTTTGGCTACTGTCACTCATATTTTCTTTACAAATCTATTAGCTTTACCAGGCCCATTAAACAGCTATTAGGCTGCCCGTTAGCAGATGGTTTTGATGGTTTCATGCATAGGTCTCAGCCTGGGCTCATTCTTTGTTAAGAGACAAGGAGAGAAGGGTGGGGTTAGGGAGCCTGGACAAGGACTGCAGTGTGGATAGAAAGAAAAGGGGCAGAGGTCTTGGAGAGCTTCACCCAAGAGGGGCAGAGCTCTTTGGGAGCCTGTGTGGGGAGGGATAATTGGAAATTGGGCTGCGTTCACCGAGTTCTGGGTCAGCGATGGTTGCTCACCCGGCAGTGGAATTGAGTTCACCCAACTGCCATTTGGCTCTTGGCATGCACATCACTTTCTCATTTTGCCACTAAGATCACCTCAGAAATGCAACTAAAAAAAAAAAAAAAAATCAACTAGATCAGAAAAACTGCTTGTGGTATAGGAAGATCCTGGAGAAACCCACTTAAGGCTGCTCCAGATTGCAGGCTCTGCCTGCCTGCCAGGCAACTGGCTCGACAGCTGCAGGGCCGTGCTGGGCTCTTTGGAGCACTGGGACCCGTCCAAACGTGCATGGCCTAGGCTGGCATCAGAACGGCTCTCACCACGAGCACAAATCACACAATTATTCCAGCCTCAGCCTGCACTGTGCTGCTGTCTCTTTGCATTTCAGATCACCTGGAATCAGCTGGGTCCTCCCTGTGGGTATCCAGGGAGGCAGAGCTCTCCTCCTTTAGCAGGGCTTCTTCGTTGGGCCCAAATAGGACCCTTCATTACCTACAGGTGGAGATACAGGCTTGGGTGGGCATGAGGCGACAGCAGTCATGTCTGCAAGGGAGAAAGTAACAATTATGCTTCGAGAAGTGGCAAAAACTGAGCACGAGGTGGCCGAATTTTAAAAGCGATAGTCCTGCACAGATATTCATGTATTACCCAGAAAAATCTAAGGGGATTTATATCATAAAACTCTGCCAATACTGCTGATCCTACCCTGCAGCATCCTCTCCAATTCGTGTTCTTCTCATCTTTCCCAAATATGCATATGTGCACACAGAGTTTGCCCAGCGCACCCTCTGCCCTGACCCTCTTCTCTGGCAGCTAAAGCAGTTCTGGGTATCCCCAAAGTCTGAGCAGAGGCAGCCAATCATGCTGAATTGTGTTTAGTGGAGCCAGGTTATTGTGATGCTGAAAAATGAGGACAAGATTGAGGCCATCAAGCTCATTTTTATTGTTCGTTGGAACTCCAGATGTGAAAGCTAATGGATTTGGATTGGTTGCTAGCAGCAAAGCCTCATCAAAGATCCTTTTTTTCCTAAGGGCATTCAGTGCAATTCACTGATTGATTGGAGGCTTCAGACAGTTTGAATGTAGATCTGTGTTTTGGCTGGATCAGGCGCTCGAGAGGAAATCCAGCCTGCTGCCTTCAGGCCTGCGTGGGACGTACTGCAGCCTCAGCTCTAGCAGGCTGGGAGGCTCTCAGTGAAGACGGCCAGGTTTGCAGGCTGGCATTGTCACCTTGCCGGATTTAGACAATGGGGGAAAGAGGAAAACAACCAAATCTTCTGACTAGCCAAAGCGACTTCCCCAGTCAAAGCTTTTTTTTACAGGACAAAAGTGTAGAGGGACAACATAGGCTTTGGGGAGAGGAGGTAAAGGACAGAAAAACAGAGAAGCGTCCCCATGTGGGAAGGTGGAGGTGGGTCTGAGGGTGAGTGGTGCTAAGGTGTCTGGAAGAGGCTGAGGACTCTGCAGGGGAGGCATGAAGGTTTAGGTAGGTCAGATGAGCCAGAAGCATCAAGATGAATTCTGTAACTGCAGTAACACTGAGTTGTGTGTCTCAAAGGACTTAACTGTGACTCAGGCGAAACACACTGTCGGAGTTTCTGATTATAGTTTTTCAACTTTTACTAAAAATTCTTCATCCTCCATCAGGAAGCCAAGCGAGTTGCAGATCTGTGTGTGCCTGTCAGGTGCCTGCTGCTGCCATGCCAGCTTGTCTTCTGTTGGCATTCATTTGGGTAGTTTGTTTCTTTGTCTGCACAAGTAGTTAATCACATGGAGAATCTAATTAGGTGGTAACGAACCCAGGTGTCTTACTTCTCTCAGTGTAATAGGACATCTGCCACTGCTCCAAGAGCACTTTACAATGACTGACTAACAATGGCTGTAATGTATGGTCATGAAGGGTGAAGAGCCTCCTTTAGTGCCTCAGCTCGGATGTGGTTAGTGGGAAAAGTCTGAATCCCCAGTTGCCTTGTCCTGTGCCAAAGATGTTGAGCTCCTGACTGCCATACGAGGTAAACCCCATCCTGGATGGTGTGGGGAAGAGAGATGCAAGGAGCCACTGGATCTCCTATAGTTCAGTAAGAAGCGGACTGGGGAAGGCTGGAGGAGTCCCTGTGTCACAGCAGCCTGTGCTGGAGCTTGGTCCGGGCAAATCACCCACCAGCACAATTTTGATGAGGCACACACATGTCTCTGCTGAGTTAGAGCATACGATGCAGATGCTCTAGAGGATTTATGTTTTTCTGCTGACTGCACACCAATGACAGAAGGGCAGATGACACTCAATCCACTGTGAAACTGGAGAGGTGCAGAAAGGCAGTAGCTGATCTCACAGAGAACCAAAGCCCAAACTTGCACTGTCAAAATATTCTGGTCAAATTTGTTTTAACAGAGTGAATTTATACCAGCTCTGTGGCTGGCTCAACATGGCTGCAGAGCCTTTGATACAATTCAAACAGCCCCAGGGCCAGATTTGCTGCTTTAGTCCAACCACGGACCAAAATGATCTGTTTTCTCCATCTGGCACCCAGGTGGGCTAGTGCAGCTGCCACCAAATTGTGGCCTGTTGCTAGAATAGGGTGACAGAATGCTGGTTGGTCCTGTGCTGTGGCCAAGCCCTGCCATACAAGCTGTGTTATCCATAAATCTGAGCAAATTGTTCACAGCTAACAGTTTGGTGGATGCATTTCACTTCTTCCTCTGTCTGATGAAAGAGGTTAGAAGTTTCTCAGAGCTGTGCCTTCAGCCTTTACCTGTAAGCCCCTTAGTTCTCTGGCCTGCTGTTAAATTTAGCTGTGTTGTGGCTGGATGATGGGTGACAGTCACATCAGGTTGCTCCTGCTCCCACCCTCCATATCCCTCACCAGTCTGCCTTCCAGTGGGAGTGCTCACAGGAAGAAAATTCATGGCTCGTTTAGTCTTCGTGTGTACCTCAACATAGCCTTTGTATCTCTAGAGCATTTCTGGGAGCTAAACCTTCCGTTGTGTGGTCACAAGAGGCCCCATGTCCTACCACAGCAGGTAGCCAAAGTTAGTGTGTGAGAAGGAGAAATCAATTCTAATCGTGCAGCATTACACCATGACAAGGTGTAAGATGTTTCTTCCTGACCCAAGCTGCTGATCGGCAAAAGCCGTGAAGCATGAGGATTAATAAGCCTACTAACATCTATCTTAACTAGCATAATTGAGAAAGCTGTTTCTATTCATACTGCTGTCTACTTCCATCTTTTTTGGAATGTGCTGAACCATATCACTCTAACCGAACAGGATACAAATCCGTTTAGCAAATCCATAGCTCCTTTCCTAACCACATGCAAATACTTTCTCCTTATCTTGCTGACAGAAGTGCTGTGGAAGGGGAAGTACAATGGGGTGCGCTCGGTGCACGTACCTCCTCCGGGCAATGAGGGAATTTTGCAACATGCTTCAATGAGATGTTCCAAATCCCTCTTGTTTGAATTGTCCCAAATTTGTTGGTGCTTAATCAAAGTTAAGCCACATTCTAGGCTTTTCTCCCTCCTTTTCAGCAACTAAGGAAATTTCATGCTCATGAAGCTCGGTGACTAATAGCAGTTAATAGCGTAGCAGCAGATGGCATACGAGCTCTGCAAGATCCTAGGCTGGCTGTGCCAATGCCCCCCACAAAGCAGCCCTGCTGTTTCCATCTAGAGCCCCTCACCCGGCTCCTGCAGCGCCGCCCACTGCCTCGCAGCCCCCCCATCTCCCAGCCCAGGGCTCCCCATCCCAATGCTGCCAGTTCCCACTCCTGCCCCCCAGCTCTGCCAGTCCCCCCCTCCTGCCCTGCAGCACCCCTCGCTAATCTCCCTTTGTTTTCCTTGGCTCGCTTACTACTCGCCAAGACACCTCAACTGTGTACACTGTGATTATATTGAAGATACCAGCACAGGCCCCTCATCAGCTATTCTGGCTTTGTGGCTACAGAACCAGCAAATGGTAAGGTCTCTCCTATTTCATAAACATAAATGTCATGGGTCTTACTCCACAGCTGTTCTGAACTCCGCACTCACTTTGAAACCAATGGGAGTTCTGTGCACAAAGCAGATCCCGAATAGTCAGGGTCTGTCAGCTCTATAATGTCACAAAATATTCCATGTGTGCAAATATTTGGATTATTATTTATTAGGTGTCAACAAAGTGCAAATATCAACCTGCCCCAGAGATGCATTATAACTTTCCAGGTTGGGAGAATGGGGGAATCAAATTCTCATAAAACAGCTGCATGCCTGATACCAGCTCTGAATACTTGTGATAATACCCACCGCTTTTCAAGTCCTTTCCATCAAAGGATTTAAAAACTGTTCCTGAATTAAGGCTGACATTTTCATTTAGAGGTGGCAGGTGGATGGAGGCAGTACATTGCTAATTTGAGGCACTCTGGATCTGATTTCCAGAAAAGTTGCTACTCACAGCTTCTGTTTGAATATGCAAACATTGAGCAAAACTAAGATACCTCACAGAGCCTCTTCTTTGAGACAGGAAGGGGCTTGTTCTCTAACCATTTCACTGTTCCTCCTATCTCTTTTGTTGGCTGATGTTGTTTTAGCCACACCTTTTCCAAAAAGCCATAAAAGGCCTCCAAGATTTTCTGTGTGTTGCACGATGGAGTTGGATGCTGAAGACACTCTGGGCTTGTGGTTCCACTTCTTGCAACCAGTACTTGCCGTGTGAGCTTGTGGAGCACTGCCAGCTCTGTCCTGGAGTTTGAGACCTCAGGAGGTTGCTGGAGAAGGTGATTTACAAGTCACTGACAGATGCAGTTGGGTAACCCAATTGTCTTGGCTCACAGACTTGGAGTCTTGGCCCGGAACCTCCTTTCATGGGGGGGGTGACACTTGCTGATCCGTGGGAGTAGTTTTTCGCTTCTTATTCTTGACGTGAGGCAATGATATGTGAATATGAAAGCAAATACTGGGTATGCCGAGAGGAACTTGACCTTTCTATTCCTCTCAGTCACAAGTTGATTTTGAGATTGCTCTCTTTCTCTCCTTTTTTTAAACAGCTGGCACTTTCTGTGTCCAGAAGGAAATATTTTATTAGAAAGATTAGTGTCTTGGATGCCTTGTGGCACCCTCTGGTCAGCAACAAAGCACACTACAAATTAAAAATGGAGCAGATGCCCCCAGGGAACAGAGAAATGGAACCAGTGGGATATTTTTTTAAACTTCTTCGAGGTCTGCATGCTTTTCAATGTCTGGACTGTTACTGATTCTTATAGTCCTGTGTCTTCAGGCCCTGCTGTCTGTCATGTGTAATGCACATCATGCACTGTTGGTGAGCAAATAGCTTCAGTTAATATTGGAAGCTCCTACAGACTTCTTTGCTAAACCCATGCCATCAGAAGACTCGGGACCACTCAGCTGAAAGTCCAGGCTTTTTAAATGTGAAAGGAAGGTCTCTAATGTGTCTGCCCTGGAAGGTTAGAAAAATAAGAGCTTCCAGCTGTTACTGCGGTTTATGCAGCAGAGCTCATGTGCATTCCTTATCTGCTTCAGAGCTAAGTCACACAGCTTAAATAAGCTATTCCTGTGCAGGATTTGGAGCAGGAGGACACCAATGACCAGTTCCCATGTGTCAGCTGAAGGGACTATATCCTCTACAGGGCCTTCAGCACCACCTTATGCCCTCCTCACAGTAGGTCAAAACTAAACCTGTCACTGTCAACTTCATAGTGCAAGGTAACGAAAGAGAGGAATTAATGGAGGGATAAACGGAAAGCTTTCCATAGTCTTATGCATTTCCTTCAACTTGATGGCTCAGTGAGTAAATAGGTGAAAAATAGTTCACCGTGGCTTGGAGTTTGCCCACCATATAGACAGAAACAGATAATGGCATGGGGAGATGCCAGAGACAGAAAATTCCATGACCAGCTTTATTACCTCTCCTGCACCACAAGTTGTGGTAAGTTTTCCCCATCCTACTTTGTCTCATGGAGATGGGAAAGGGATTTTCATTGTACATAGGATGTGCAGCAGGGGGCAAGTCATCCAAGCTAAATTCAATCCCTTATGCAGGATTCCAGGAAATTTCATCAGATTCCTTCTCCCTGGCTTCCATTTTTGTACTGAATGATGCCAAGGAAGTATGTGATTGTAGCATACCTGCACTTTTAACCCTTAGACATAGAGGATGACACACCATATTCAGTAATAGGGCAAAGCAGTCTGTCCCTTCATGTGTTATTTCATTGTCTGACCTTTCTCTGGGCATGCTGTCCAGCTGCTCCTTCCCTTTCTTTACAACTCCTTTGCCCACAGCTCTGTTGTCACTGGTAGATATCTCCCTTCTTTCTGTCCAAGCATGCATGGTGATTTTTTTTTTAATAGCTTGAAGCATTGTAGTGCTGCCAGTCCATCGATTAGTAAAGTGCCCACGTGGCCCTGACTATAAGCTTTGTTGGGAATATTTCGCTGTGAAATCTGCTCCCTGCTCTCACAAACACCTGTTTGCCTTCTCCTTGGGGCTACAGTTGGGAGGCATCAGAGATCTGCTGCAAATCTTCATTGCACATTGGCTGCAGGCATCCCCCAAATGGAGAGTGAAGAGGACACAAGGGAAAATGAGAGAGATGGTCTAGGCAAGAGTTTTGGTAGAAATTGCAGTTTGAGTGAACAGAGCAGTATGCAGCGGCCTTTACTAAGCACTGTAGTGGGAAAATTTTACAGTCTGCCTCTACCCAGAAGTGTATCCATCTATAGAGCCCTGAGGCAGGAGCAGCGTGTGAAAATGTTGGATGCTGACTTGTGTAATGCTGTTTGGAAGCAGGTACCAACTCTACAAACTTTAAAGCTATTATCCCCTAGGAATGTCGCTGTGTAAGTAGTTGTGACTTGATGCAGATATTTGAGAAAGCTATGAAAGAGAGTGATGTCATTACTTTTGAGCCACAATAATAATCTATCAATAAAACAGTTGTCAAGATTGTCAAGGAAGCATCTTTTGAAGGAACAACAATGATCATTCATTTAGGCACAATTAAGGACCTGAAATGGAACAACTTGAAACATGGGCTCTTAAAATAAAATATCTTCAAATGAAACAGCAGCAGCAACAACCAGACACACACACAGATAGAGAGAGAGAGATAAAGAAGCCAGTAGCTAGTATCAGGCTTTTTCAGAAAGCATATGAAATACAAGCTAATATAGATGAACTTTTTGCTTGGGACATGCTCCTAGCATCCATATATTGACTGTTTATGGACTATGTCACACAATGTTCAGTCCACCAAACAAATAATACACATTGTTTAGCTCCACTTGTTTGTCTAATCCCTTTTACGGTAGCTTTTCTTCCCAACATAGGGTTAGATGGTTCCTCTGCAACATCACACTTCTCAATTAGTCCTGGTTAGTTGACAGGTTCTGAGTCTCTTAACAGCCTTGGGAAATTGGTAAAACTAGAAAATATTGTTTTCCTCCAATGAAATGTCAGCCTGATTAGCATTCTAAGTTGGGGTTTGTTTATTTATTTTTTTAATCCCTAGCCTCTTTTATATGTGCCAGGTACCTCTGGGGATATTGCTGGACAACACTCTGTTCTTTCACTGGACTATTGACTACATGCCAAATAAGATTTCTTTCCAATCGAACACTTCTGGAGATTTAGACACTGTCTCTATCACAGTTGGTGGTATCTAGTAAAACAACTCAGTTCATTTACTGCACCTTGCCTGGGTCACTGGGGAAGTCAACTGCTTGGGACTATTAACACCCCATAAAAATACTTTCTTAGCTTTAAGGCAGTCTGCACCTAAACTTCAGCAGCTCTGTGGAGACAGGCTGCATGAAGGCTGCTCTTGTGAGCCTAATATGTTGTTGATCCTTTGAAAAACAAAGCAAAGAGGCAGTGCCTAAACAACAAAGCTGCAGGATAGTACTGAGAATCTCTCATGGAGACTTGAGGGACATTGTTCCCAGGGCCTTGACAAACCACAGGCAAAATGGCTACACCTGCACTTACAGAAAATAGCATGCTAAGCTCATCACGTCCTAAATTTTATGTCCTGATCTATCAAGTTTATGACAGCAAAAATGATTATTTGCATAATAATGTTGCCTATAGAAATGAAGTAATTCTCTGTCTACTGTAGGATGACACTATTCCTCCATATTGCTCAATAAATATCTGGTTTGGGCTCTCCAGCACAGGCTGGGTTTGTGCTGCAAATTATGCAACATGATTGAGTGCAGTGGAGCTTTGCTGAATTAAGCCATGTGAGCACCAGTTCCCAAGGCCACGAGAACTTGCATTGGTTTAACAGAATTGGAGGGATACTGTGTCTCCACACAGTGGATAGCCCTGCAAACTGTTTTTGGTTCCAACAACCATAGTGCAGCACCTGGATTCAGTGCCAGCTTCTAAACTCTTGGGTATTTTTCCAGGGACTTAGTTCTTAATGTTACATTGGCTTCATTGTTTGCTGAAAGCTAGCACAGGCATGTGTGTGTGCTGTTAATACACCTTCAGTGATGCCGTAATGTTGTAACCGTACCTAAAACTTGAGTGTAGTTAAGCAAAGGCTGCTGTGAGTGGAGATTGTTCCATCATTTCATACCTGGTGAAAACTACCCGTGTTATTAGCACTAAAGGTCATTTTTAATTTTTTTAAATTATTATTATTATTTATTTTTTAACAAACTGATCTCTTTATTGTGAGTTAAAGAGTTTATAGATCACACTGACCACTGAACCAATTATATTCTGTTCCAGCACATAAAGTTGGGAAATGTCATTGCTGTGTTTAGGATAAATGTGTGATCCATTAAGATGGGCACCATGTTCCCTTGATTCTTGCCAAACTTATTAATTACTGCGGTGTTCATCTCTTTTTTTTTCTTAAGTATGAGTATTATGGGGATGGTTAGAACAACAGAAAGGACTGTGGTCTTGTGATGGTCTTTCAGCCTTGTGATGTGGTCTTATTACCCACGGCACTATGTAGCGTGCAGCACTTCATCCTGCTTCTCTGTTCACTCCTATCTTTTATTATTATTATTATTATTTTCTTGTTGTTTAGTTTGAGTCTGGCCAGCCTGAAAATGGAGTTATTTTCTGAGCTGAAACCACATGGTCAGCCAACTGTCTCTGTGGTAGGAGAGAGTTAGTGGGAAGGAGCAAGAAAAAGAAAGCCAGATGTTTGCTCAAGCCAGTGACATGAGCCACCGTCAACAAGCTGTGGATGTGAACTGTCCATGTGTCCTGCGTGCAACATGTGAGGCAGAAGATTCTGTTGACTTCCATCCCCTTGAGCATGCCTGCCATATTTACTACAAATCCATCATGAATCTTAACATATACCATAGCTGAGCAGCTGTCGCAAGCCAAACTGCATTTTCAGTGCCCCCTGGGGGCAGTTTTGGGGGTGGATGCTGAGCTCCACTTTATACCAGTTTGTATAACTGGTATAACAGTTTTTATACCAGTCTGGGTTTGTCCCTCAAAGACAGTTGCTGGAAAAAAAAAAAAGAAAAAAAAAAAAAAAGAAAAAAAAAAAAAGACCAATTCTTTATCTGCTGTGCTAGATGAAAATAGACTCTGTATGGAAACAATCTCATCTACCTAGACTTGTGTAAAGCATTTGATACTGTCCCTGTGATATCCTTGCCTCTAAATTTGAGAGACATGGATTTGACAGATGGACCATTCAGTGGGTAAGGAACTGGCTGGATGGTCACACTCAAGGTGTTGTGGTAACTGGCTCAATGTGCAGGTGGAGATCAGCAACAAGTAGTGCTCCGCAGGGGGTTCAGCACTGGGACTGGCGCCGTTTAACATCTTTGTTGGTGACATGGACAGTGGGATTGAGAGCCCCCTCAGTAAATTTGCCATTGACACCAAGATGTCTGTTGTGGTTGACACGATGGAGGGAAGGAATGCCATTCAGAGGGACCTGGGCAGGCCTGAGAGGTCGGTCTGTGTGAACCTCATGAAGTTCAACAAGGCCAAGTGCAAGGCCCTGCATCTGGATCAGGGCAATTCCAGCACAAATACAGGCTGAGAATGGATTGAGAACAGCCCTGAGAAGAAGGACCTGGGGGTGTTGGTTGATGAGAAGCTCAACATGAGTCAGCAACGTGCGCTTGCAGCCCAGAAAGCCAGACGTATCCTGGCCTTCACTGAAAGCAGCATGGCCAGCAGGCTGAGGGAGGAGATTCTCCCCCTCTTCTCTGCCCTTGTGAGGCCCCACCTGGAGCACTGCGTTCAGCTCTGGGGCCCTCAGCACAAGAAGGACATAGAACTATTAGAACGAGTCCATAAGAAGATCTCTTCTATGAAGACAGGCTGAGGGGGTTGGTATTGTTGAGTCTGGAGAAGAGAATGTTCTAGGGATATCTCTTTGTAGCCTTTCAGTACCTAGAGGGAGCCTACAGGAAAGCTGGGGGTGGACTCTGTCAGGGAATGTAGTGATAGGACAGTGGGTAATGGCTTTAAACTGAAGGAAAGTAGATTTAGGTTAGGTATTATGAAGAAGTTATTTGCTCTGAGGGTGTTGAGGCACTGACAGAGGTTGCCCAGAGAAGACGTGGATGCCCTATCTCTGGAATTGTTTAAGGCCAGGGTTGTACAGGGCTTTGAGCAACCTGATGTGGTGGGATGTGTCCCTGCCCATGGCAGGGGGGTTGGAATTAGATGATCTTTAAGGTCCATTCCAACCCAAACCGTTTGGTGATTCTATGAAACCAGTTGGGGTGCAAGCAGAATTTGCCCATAAACCTCTGGCTTTAAAAGACAAAGCAGCATGGAGAGAAAGTGGTGGGAGGGAGCAGGAGAGGAAAGGAGAACTGGTGAGGCGAGATAGATGTGCATATATAGAAGAGAGAGGAATGAGCATCAGCTCCATCTCCTTTTTCTGAGTGGTTTTGACAGCGAGGCGCCATGGCCTTCGCTGACCTCAGCTCTTATCATCCTAGGGTTGATGTGACCTTCTTGCTTCCCTGGTTTAAAAGGTTTTTTATTCTATCAGTGGCCCAGTCCTTCTCCCCACCCCCAGCTCATTTTTTCTTTTATAGCATGTTAATGAGCAAAGTGCTTATGCAAATAAGAGGCAGAAACAATTGATTTGAATAAGGAATGAAATTGTCAGGATAGAGACAGACTCCAACTTCACTCCAATGAGTATCTCTGCTTTTTTACTCATGAAGGTCCTCCTGCCTAATGGTACACCTGAAACCACAATGTTGTTTTTTTGCTGTTGTTTTGTTTTGTTTTGTTTTGTTTTTAATTTATGTGTCATAACATTAATGCTGATACCTGACCTTTTGGTAATACTTTTGTACTGCTTCATATGCCTATAGAATTGTACAAACGTTAGCACCAATTTTCATTTTCTTGCTGTACAAAGAGAAACCAATGGGGAGAAGGGTTTCATCTCTCCCTAGCTTGCTATCTCTATGCAAATTTTGTGTCCATTTCTAATTGTTCATTTAGAAAAGTGATTTTATGCTGTTTTATCAGCCACCCTTAGTGTGGATGCAGTTGCACACTAATGTGGAAGTGCTGGAAAGATGTGTAGCTTTGTCAAACTGGATTGTTACTTGTATGCAAATAGAAATGAGCCTGCCTTAAGGGGCTGTTCTGTTTTTACAACATTAAAGCAATGTATATGCTAGTGTGGGCAAATATTTAGAAACATTGGAGGTGTTCTGGCTAGTGTTGTCCCATTTTAGCAGAGAAAACCTCAAGGATATTTACTGTAAGCATGGCAGGATATGGATGTGAACTCTTTAAAAAAGGTTTTCCTGTTATCAGGATGTTAAACAGCTTCTGAAATTAACTGTGATTTTCTCTATACATGTTTAGGAAAAAAAAAAAAAAAAGTGTGTATTAAAAGTAAGATGTTTATATGAAGGCTAGAACAACTAGCAAGACACAGGGTAGGAGTTAGGTACCATAAGGTCCATTTGTTTTCATTCAGTGGTGTGATACTCCAGGAGTCATCCATATAGCTCACAGCATGGGTACAGGGACATTTCTTGCTTTCAATAGCAGGGTCTCTTAAGCACCTATTGGCTGCGTGGAGGACTGAAACTGAGAGTTAAGAAAAGGCTTTACTTCAGGCCGAGAGAAATGTCTGTGTCGCAAAAGCCTTAGTCTGGTGACCAAACTTACGGCAACTTCTTCAGGCATTTCCCACCCAATATCTCAACAGTAACATCTGTGGGAACGCAATGCATCTTTTATATGATGGCTTGTGAAAAAAATAAAAATAAAAATCAGTGTCTGTTATGTAGCTCCTGTACTTCCCTCTGTCCTAAGGCATCCAGCATAGAAATATACTTATACATGGGTATAAAAGGGCAGGAGTAATGACTTGGGGTTTGTTCAGAGCCCAACCCCTGCCCAAGAATTCTGTCTTTATTGCCATCACTTTAATTTTGCTTTATTGTCTCGTATAAAGATGTAATTCATCTACTTCTTCAGCTTCCCAGAGCAGATGAGACCTGAATGTCTAATGCAAACCTTAATTCTGTGAAAAGTAAAACCAAAGGAGCTTAGTTTTCTACAGATTTGTGTCTTAAGATTGAGTCCCAGTGTGTCTTCTGGTGTTTTTTAAGTGGCAAGCACATTTGAGAGCTGTTTTTTCTATGAAGACATTAAAAGGTCTTCCTCTACCTGTCTGGCTTTTGGCACAAAGCTGTTCAGAGCTAAACATCTCTGAGACTTGTGATTCTCTGCCAGACTGGGTTGAAACCGGCCAATAGACACAGTAGTTAGTAGGAGAGACTCACCTACAGACAGTATGATCACACAATCCAAAGAGAATCAGAGTAAAAGTAAGGGGTACCAGATGTTGTTTACAGATGACCAGGATCATCTTTCATCAGTCACGTCTTCTGGTGAGGAGTGCCTTTGGACCTTCAGGAGGGCAGGCTGGGGAGAGGTTGTGCTGGCAATACGCACAAGAGTAGAGGTTACACTGCAGGTTTACCTTGCAGTCCTCATTGCTGAGGAGATCATGTCCTCACACGTGAAGTGTGTCTGCCAGTGGGTGATGCACTCTAGGTCCCCACCTGCAATTTAGGAGAGAGAATTTAATGCATGGTAGCACTAGTTTAAGGGCTAAGCCATTTCATCTGGTTTCTCCCTATCAGGCCCTGTGCACTTGGTCTCCGTAGACCATTCACCTCTGTGTTGTCCAGCTGATTTTACAGGTCTCCAGTGGTGGCAGGGATTTAAAATATTTCCTTTGGCTGGCTTAATGAGGTTGCTGAAAAGGGTTGCTAAAGCTTCTGATAAGCTTCTTGATTTTCATTTTCCTGGCCTTATGTGAATCAGGCTTTTGAATTCAGCCACTAGCACCTGGAAACAGGCCACCAACACTTGGGGGTTGACAACATTATTAATGCAAGTCATTATTTGTGAGAACAAACTCCTGGCTTATATGAAGCATGTGGATTCCTACTGTCTCAAAGGAGGCAGAAATACCTGCTGTATGCAGATAACCTACCCCCCTCCTCCTTTTCCTAACCAACAATGCCCACACCTCAAACCTGGCCTTCTCCAGCAGCTCTCTTGATGAGCAATGTCTATCTTCTCAAGAGCCCCTTTGTAAAACTCCTAAGGTTTTATAGCAGTGTCAGGCTAACAATGTACAGTATAATTTAGAGGGGAACAAGAAATCAATCATTTGGGTTGGACCACAGTAAGAGTTTCTCAGATTATTTTTTGGTGGTGGTGAGATGAAAACATAAAAACAAAAAACAACCAACCAAGCAAGTAATAATAATAATAACCTGGAAATATCCTGGTTCAGCTTGAAATTATATGTTTCTGTTTGGTTTTGGTCTGCTTACACTTTTTTGGTTCTTTTAAGATTATTCCTCTTTTTAATTGTGTGCAGAAGTCTATCTATTTGTGCAGGCCCATTTTTAACATATCCAAATGAAGGTGTGAAGATAAAAATACTTACAGGCAGGGAAGTAAGATTGCAGAATGCATCCCAGGTTTGCCAGAGTGTAGCCATCACAAACTAACCAGGTACCTTCTTTGGGAAAGTGAACTAACTTTCCGGAGAGAAAAAAAATGTGTCAAATCTCATTTATTTTGGACTACAGAAAGGTGATACCACATGGGAAATTACTACTGAAGGCTGGAGAAGACAGGGATTAGGAATAAAATTGCAAAGAAGGATTGCACTGATGAAATTAGCTGATGAAACAAAACTGAGGCACTTTCAAGACAAGAGATATCGTGAAGGAAGCACTGGGTGACCTTAAGGATAATAGAAACAGCAGGAAATTAGACGGAGCAGAGTGAAAGGTTATATTCTTGGGATTAACATGAGAATTTTTGCTATGTGCCAGAATAAATAAATGCATAAATTGGAAATGACAGAAGGGGGAAAGGACCAAGGTATTAGTCATCCTGTGATCAGCTAGTACAACTGTGAGCCGCCTCTGGGATACAGGTGAGAAACCAGCAAATGCAATTTTAGGATGAGAAGGATTTCTGAGACAGACAGGGAATTTTTAATGTCTTTGTATATGGCTTTGCTGAGGCCTTATCTGGAATATTGTCTTCAGCACCAGATAGTCACGTGGCTAGACGAGCTCCAGCAGGGACAGGTGCTGAAGAAGGCTATGGGGGTGTCCAGGAGGATGGAAGGCCTGTCTTATGTGAGGAGACTACAGAAGTGCTCCACTTGTCTAACAAAACAAAGGCTGAGAAGGGATATGATTATTCTCTATAAACACGTTAAGGGGATAAACGTCAAGGAGGGAAGAAGAGCTATTTAAGCTAAAAGACAATGTTGCCACAAGAGCAAATGGGTATAAACTGGCCATGAATAAAAATGGGCAGAAAATTAGAGGAGATTGACTAACCACTAGAGAAACGGGGCTGTGGAACAGCCTAGTGAACTGGTGTAGATGAGGCATGTATTTACAAAGGTGGAGGCATGAGAAGTGCCTGTGCTCCCCATTAGAGGTTGGTCAGGGCTCCCACAGCTTGAGCTTGTGCAGTGCTTCTCCCTCTTTCTCTCTGCCCCCACCCCTTTATAATTAGGTCTTGACTGCTCTTGCTAGGATGGAGGCAAAATGACCTAACTACATTGTTTGATCAATTGAGAAAGGTGTTTATCTAACATGCTGCCTGCAACAGGAGGGGATTATTTTCTGTACTGCAGGGAATATTCTGCAGTATGATGTTCTGATGTCTTCTTCATCTCCAATATGGAAACGAATCCTCAGTTTCTCTCATTTTTAGTGCAACATTGTAAATTCATTGCAGCAAATGAGAAATTATGTGACAAAAGTAGCTGTGTTTTGGAGATCTGTGTTTACTTCTATGCTTCTTCCTTTCTTCCCTGCTTACCTACGAGTTAGATTTTGGCCATTTTTAATAATGTAGAGACCAAGTCAGGTGCTGAACATATGTATTGAGAGAGCTGTAGCGTCCTCTTCACATGCAAAGGAGGGTGGGGAGATGGATGGTAAGGAAAAGGGAAGGTGAATTGTTTCTTTTCACTTTCCATTGACTCACTGGTCTCTGCATTGTGCTTCCAACATAGCTGAATCACCAGGGAAATCAAGGCAGGACTCTGATCTCATTTAGGAACCAACTTTAATTAGAAAGAGAAGAAGAGAAAAGGGAGAAGAAGAGGAATTTAACTGTCACAACAGATTCCCAGTACATTTCTTGGGGTAAATAATCCCAGGTAAGGTGAGTCAGGTGGAGCAGAAAGGCAGTAGTTCAGCATACATCTTCATTTCAGTGTGAAGGAGAGAGACAGAGATCAGGATATTGCATGCTCATAAGCAGAGTATTGCTGAACTCTTAAGAATTGCTTTGACTAGTTCAGGCTCTATCTATCACATTTGACATTCACTAACACAGGATTTTTTCAGCTTTCACACCTCTCTCACACACCAGTCCCATTTAAATGTTGAATATTGCCTTCACTCCTTGCTGCTAGGTAAGGCCCCGCTTGTGAACATTTGTCGTCTTTGTGGTGGCAATGGGTTGATAGAAGAAGGGAAGAAACATGAGAACTGCTCAAGCTTCAAGCTTTGTGTATGGGGACAGCACCGATCAGGAGCCTCTAACATTTGGGTCAACCTGAGGTGTAAGCATGGATTCTACTGCCCAAAACAAGATTTGAAGAGCGGATTATGATGATTTTAAAACACCCATACAGGGAAGAGAGCAGAAAAGTTCCCAGTGTTCTGCTATTCTGTCCTGTACTGTGTGTACTGCAATGCATTTAAAATACAGTTCAAATGATCAGTTTGGCATGTTAATGCATACGAGCACACCCAGGCCTTATCAAGTCCTCTGGTGAGTTATTTTATTTCATCTGGAGGCTTGAAGAAGTCATTTGCCAGCCCAGGCTGCATTTCCCCTTGGACGGTGTGGGCACAGCCATTAAAAATGTGGACAAACCTTTGAAAAGCACTGACAAACCTGATAATGGTGGTAGTGTTCTCCTAACGAGACTGGGGAAATAACTCTCCAAAGCACGTGCAAGTTGGCTGAAGTCTACCAAATGTAGGGGAGGCTAATCTAATTTTAATCAAGATACGTCTGTAGCTCCTACAGCTGTACTCAAATTAGGTTTGCATTTGCTGGCTTACATATTGAAAGCTTGGAGTTGCTGCAGCACAGAGTTCAGGCCAGGCTGCAAAGCCTACCTGTGAAAAAGGGCAGGCTTGGCTCTATACAGCCCCAGCTGCAGTAGGAACACATGTGGGAGGGAGTTCTGGCTTTCAAAGCTTCATCAAGTTGAGCTGCGTCGCTTTCTCGTGCTTTCCCCTTAGTCCAGATTAAAGTCTGGACTTTAGTCTCAGACTTAGTCTCAGACATGTGAGGAAATACACGGTCTTAAAACCCATCAGCTCTCCCCTTCTTCATTTAAAATTGTGCACAGCTCTCGGAAAAATAACAGGTCTCAAGACATGATAGCTGCAGATGGAGAGTGTGCTATGCTTCTAAGTAAAATATTAGTACAGTATGTACAACCGTTTGGCCCTGGGCTTTTCCAGCTTTGCTTAACGTGTTGCTTTTATTTGTTTTAGTTTTTAATCGTGCTCTCCTACAAGACTTTCCTACAAACCCGCAGTCACCTGCCAGGAGAATATATTATGCAGAGACAGGGTAACTGGGATGAGGGGAGGGGAAGGGCTTTATAGGACTGGGAGGCCTGGAACAATTAAATTCAACCAATTGACAGAGCAGGCGAGATGAGTTGACAGTAGAAAGATAACCTGTTTGTAAATGCAGCCCTATTTTATCTTTCCACCAATTAAATTAAGTCCGCTTTGGCCTTCAGATTAAAAAAAAAAAAAAAAAAAAAAAGGAAACCCTAAATAAACACTGTTATGCTGCATACATCTTAATACTTCTAATCTTCTGACTAGCAGAGCAAAAAATTAATATCTTCCTGCCTTGGTAAGAGGGAAAACAGATGCCATGGGGAGGAGGAAACAGGAGAGGATGAGCATCCCTAGGTTTACGTTTGTGTCTACACGCACATGCACACACACATATGGAGTCAAAAATAGCTGTGTGAAAGGATTTTTTAGCCCCAGAGCCCCGGTGTAACCATGCACACAAGCACACCAGCAATGCAAATACAGCATTTCCAATTCAGCTTGGTGACCCCAGGCAGAAGGAGGAACCTGGCTTCAGAAGGCTTGTCTCATGGCAAAACTAAAGGGCCCTGCCTTTGCTGTGCGTTAGCTCGAGGATAAACCTCACATGCTGGCAGCCCCCAGGAAAACCCATGCCTTCCTTGCTTCACGAAGATGAGGAGTAAATGAGGCAAGATCTGTGCCCTTTCCAGCGCTGCTGCCTGCAATCCCAGGCGAATGAAGGATGCTCTGGAACTTTGGGCTTTCCCCAGTGCCCTCAGCTTTTGCCTCCTGTAAATGCGCTGCTGGGCATTCAGGTGCTGGAGGGATGTATGACTGTGCTGCTGCCGCCGGAGCCCCACATCTCCGCAGGCAGCAGTGGAAAAGAAGCTGATGAATATTGCATGATCAGAGGGAGGGAGGTGGGGCAGGGGCTGCTCTCCTCGCAGCAGAGAAGCAAACAAACACTCGCACACCCGGGAGATGCTTTTGACTTTGGCAAACATATCCCGGATCCCTTTCCCCCCTCTCCTTACCCCGCTTCTCAGCAGCATGTCTGAGCGCTCGGCTGTGCTGACCGTGCCTTTTGAGGCACCGATGTGCTCGGGTTTTCCTTTGGAATGCCAGGCAATGATTTCTGCTTTTCCCCACCCTCATTCCCAGGCTTGGACCTCTGACAGGGGAGGTGAGGTGTGTTTGCAGCTCATCCCTGCAGCCTCAGAGGTGCCCTGTTGCAGTCACAAGGATGCGTTGTGAAATGAGCCTCAGTGCCGTGGCTGAGCTCTGTTGCTGCTGTAGACACACAGCCATCACCAATACACCAAAAGCCTGACAAGACCAAATCCCCTGGTTATTGCTGGGTGCAGGAAAAAAATGTGGGCCTGGGAGCTAGTTCAGATCGTAGTAAGTGCACTTGGGTACATCATTTCCTTTTTCTGTACCAGGTCGCTCAGAAATACAGTAACAAATTTGCCATCATCCATAATATTCATACATTTGGTGTTGCTGAATATTGCATCTCCTCTGCAAGCAGCCAGCACAGTTCAAAGCTACTCCGAGGTTCCTGCACACTGTGGTGGGTTGTTTGGGGATGCAGGATTGTAACTGCAGATAGCAAATGTTGTGCCACTCTCTTTGGATGCAACTGTCAAATGGGACAAAACTGCATCTGTTTTACTCCCTCTTGTAAAAAACAAAACTAGCTTACAAAGCTCATGGAGGGGGAAGCTTGCCAGCATTCAGACTAAATGTCTTCTGGATTCATTTTATCCTATTATCCTTAACTAGTTTGCCCTGGATAAGACTATTGCTTCATTAGCTTTTCATATGGGGAGATGTTTTCTGTAGTGCTGAACAAAAACTCTCACTTCTTTCTGGTTTATGTAACATTCCTGTATTTTTTTCTTCCTTGAAATGTTTTTGTTGTTGTTGTTTGTTTGTTTGTTTGTTTTAATTCAATATGGACCTGAACCACAAATGTTATTTTTGTGTCCCAAATTCCTAAGCAACCCAGCATGTGTGGTGCAGGCACATTCGCAGGTGCAAACCATCAGCAAAGGAAAATTATATTTGGGAAGGTGACTTTTAGAAGTACTCTAGACCAGTTTCTTTTTATTTTAATTGTCACTGATGATAAAATGCCACTTCCTGACTTCAGGGGGGAGCCGAACTAAGTTAACGTTAAAGTGTTTTGTAAATCCCACTCACCATGCAAAAAAAAATCTATAGTAGATCCCTGAGGTGAAGATTTTAATCACACAAGACAGGCAGTTCAGAGACAAAATGTACTATCAAAATAAACAAACAATATCACAGATAACTAAAACTAGAAAGCTTTTTAAAAAACAATTCCCATTGTTTCCTATCTGTCATTTGTTTATTTGTTCTATTTCCTTCCTTTGGAAAATATAACTAAACTAGTGACTTTTCATTTGACTTTTCCATGCCCTTTCAATCTGAAGTGCTTCTATTTTACATTAAAATAGCAGAAAAAGAAAAGAGGTCTCAGATGAAGAGATCAAAACATCTGCCTCCTCTGTGACATCTGCATAGCTCTGCCTCACAGCATGACTCTGGTTCTTGTAGGCAGAGATACCTTGGAAACTTAAAATGCACAAGACCATTTTGTTAGTTAGCCACATAGGCAAGAATCATTTTCTATTTTCCATTCTTGCACCTAGCTGAGCTGGCTTTGGTGCTTTTTGTTTATGTACATCAACATAAACAAATCACTGTGTGGTGAGTCTAAGCTAAGTTGTAGATTTGCTGTATGTTACCTACACTGTGGCAGGATTTTTGGGCTTACCTTACTGTAAATGTTACCATGGAACTGAAGGAAGCATGTGCACTTGGATAGCTACCACAGATAGCCAGTGTGATATAAATCCAGTCCTGGTAGCTAGAGTTTCTCACCCGTGGATGTGAAGAGAATGAGAAGAACAACTTCTGCAGATCTGCTGCTGCTTCTAGTTTCTTTACCTTCCTCAAACTTCTGTGCTGTCTCAGGCTTTCTCTATTTTAACTGTTTTTGTTTGTTTTTGCATGTGACTCTTCTTCATCTCATATGAGCTTTTAAAATTTTAAGCCTCTGCTCTGCTGCTGTTTGCCTGAATCTCAAGTTGAAACCATCTAACATCCAGGTGCAGTGACTATATCCCTTTTCTTGACCCTGGAGCCACAAGAGGTTTGGAGGGGCTGCAGAAGTTTGCCAGTGTGGCTGTGGTAGTGAGGTTACCTCCCAAATTCTGAGTGCCTCTGACATTATTATGTATTGTGTTTCACACTTACCTCTATGCATCCATGTGTTCTCTGCAACAGGTTCCTTTTGAGATATGATCACGAACTGTACTATTTAGAAAGGAATGTAAAAATGTTGCATATACATGCATATAAGATTATAGGAAACGTTTGCGTTATTTGTCAAGTCGTATGTTTTATTGCTCAGCACTGTGTAATCAGGCAATAAAAAACTTGACCTTTTATGTGATTCAGGCCTTTCCCTTCCCTCTGCATTCATTCATCTAGTTGCTGTGTTGTGGGTTTTTCTGAGGGGGCCATAAATTTTTTTATTATTCTTTCCAAGTAATTGTACTGGGGAGAATTTTTCAGATGCTGCCTCCTCTATTACCATTGTGAAATCTGTTTATTTTTCTTTAGTTTCCTAAATCCAGGCCTATTTGCTAATCTCAGAACAACTAAATTGGATAAATGCAGTGCAGGTGTCGACAGAATTTAAATGGGGAGAGTGGCTGCAAGGTGCAAATTGATTTTTTTTTTTCAGCTGTCCATCCCATGGAGGATGTAGCAGTCTTCCCTGAAAAGGGCAGGACACAAGCCTTGGTTATGTCCAATTGCAGCTCAATTAAGAGTATAAAAGTGTTCCCCTGCAAGCAGGGCTTTCTTTTTATGAGCTGTTGGACAGAGAGAAGAGGATAGAGATAGTAATGTGGAAAGGGACTCCCTTGGGCAGTATGTTTAGGATGCTCTGTTGCTTCTTTTCTTTGGTCCTAAGGGCCTCTAACAGCTTTAAAGATGTGTTTATGCTGGGAGACCATTGCCTCCTTTGCCGCGGATGGAGAAGCGTGCCTCTCGCCCTTCCTGCAAACAGCATTGCAGTGATTTCCCTTCTGAGTGCTGTGGGTAAGTGAATTACATGGAATGAGATTTCCTCTTGTCTCTAGATAAAGCTGGGTGACCGAGTGTAAAATTGAGAGAACTTTGCTTTTGCAATCTATCACTGCCCTCCCTTAGCGCTCTCTGTGGTGTACCTGTGGGGCCTGATTCACCACAGTTTAAAATGGTGTGAAGGCAGTGTAAAAGAAAGACAGCTAGCTCCTTAGTGTGAATTGTCTGGCCCACCGAGACGGCTGTTGCTTGCTAAAATTGTGGCCCAGAGGGCAGCAGTTTTTTTCTACCCTTGTTATTCTTCCTGTTTCTCGAACATTGCAGGTCTTGTGCCGCTTTTTCTATGCGGAAAGGCTGAGCCTGTAATGCATGTGGACAAAGCTAAGGAGCATCTGGCTCCTTCTGCAACGTCTGTGTAATGCATTCTGATTCACTGTGGGCCCTCTGGCTAGGGCAGCTAGGCTTCTGGTCACTGTAAGCTTCTCTAATGCTTGATCCTGCATGATCTCCTAGGAAAAAGGTAGCTGATGGGATGTGCATCGTGCTAGGAACAAAAGATGGTTATCACTCATCCAATTACTCTAGATGCCATTGATCCTATATAAGAAGCGGGTGAGCTGAAAATTATAAGGAAAGTCCCTGAGCTTGCTGTACGGCTGGAGGGAGGAGTAAACATACAGGTGGAGAGGGGGACTCTGGAGCAGTGTGCCAGCTTGCTAAACTAAGTCTCTATTTCTGCTGTAGGTAAGTGAGGGTTTGTAACAGATTTCTGTGTTACAGAAGCCTCAGTGGTAAAACCAACTTAACCATGGAGGGTCAACAAAATGACCTCTTTCCAATCCAGGACTGTAGTATGATCTGTCTCTCTTTATTTTGCCTGAAAAACTCCCCTGAAAAAAAAACAAACAAACATATCTTACACTCTCACTTCGGAGACCGGTTTTAGAGCATGATGTGTGAGCAGTTAAAACTCACAGGTACGATAGTGCAGCCACTTTCGCCCTTTCTGGGTGAAAGGGCAGGGACAAGCACAACCTTCCAAAACTGTTCTTGCTGTCTGACCACACAGCGGTTGTATGTGCAGCCTTTGGGATTCTATTACAGGTATCTCCTCTGAGCTCACATAACGAAAATGATAAAACTGAAACCTGGGGTTGATGCTAAAGAACCTTCTGTCTCCATAGAACTACTCAATTGCAGAAACCTGAATGAGAAATAGTAACTGCTTTTTTTAAAAAAAATACATGATTAGGTATTTGAAGTGGCCTTATAAGTGCTCCCTTTGGAACAGGAAGGAGTAGGTGGATAACCTGGCTGTTGTCTTAGTTATCATGTGGGAATCTGAGGCATTTTGACTGAGGCTTCTCCAACTGGATTTTCTTGGGCAGCTCCATCTTCTACATATTAAGTATACACTACATAGTAAGTGACCTAGAAGGTAGACCATTCCAGCACACTACTTGTTTAGATGTTAGACTATGGGATGGAAATGAGGTGTCAGCTTCTTAAACTGAGAGTGAGCTTTAAGCCTCTGTTAAGGTGTGTGTTTATATACATATATCCTGCTTTCTAAGCTAGAGAATACAACTTTTTCTCATGACTGCTAGACTTGTACATTTTTAACCACCTTAAATGTTATGAAGTCATTGTCAGTGGCTGGATGAATGGCAATACTCACTTAAATGGTTGAGGTGTCTTTGCCATCCTCTGAGTGTTGGGTTGGAGAATACATGATAGAGGCATGATAGCACAAGAGTGAGTACAGTAGACTTGCTGATGCCCATTGCTTCTTCCTAGACCATGCGGATTAAAGGTAGATGAAGTCAATCTTAAGATATAGCAAAAATAGTTGTTTAAGAGTCTCCCTCGTGGATCTGGCTCTTAACCTTCTGGCTGAGTGTATTACTAGTTCACAGCTTAACTCCAGGCTCTCTTACACTGAAAACAAAAGCCTATAGACCATGGAATGATGGCTTTGGCTGTGTCTTTTTTTCACCTTGGAAGGATAACAAATGTCATATAATGTTGCCGAAATGGTGGGACTCCTGAGAATCTCACAAAAAATAACAATAAAATAAAAAGGTGGTCTCAGCTGCTGTTATGTAACTCACTGTTTCTCTGAAGATAAGAACTCAATAGCCTAGGGTGAGAGGATAGAAACCAGCTGTGGTCACTGGAAGCCAAAATAGATATGTATACCCCTGTCATGGAGGAACTGAATTGATGGTAGCAATAAAAAAGTTTGGCATCTCCCAGCCTAGCACAAATACTTGCAGTGAGTAATTTTGGCTTTTCCTGTGCTCCATGTTTTGGAAGAGCAGAGTTGCTGCTTCTTCCTCCCAAAAGTGGGGCATTTCTACAGAAGGAGCATGAGTGGTTGGTTTCAGTGGGATTCTTGGTGTGCAAAGATAAGGTACTACTCTCATTTAAGTTGTCGACTTGTAAATTGGAGATGGCCATACGAGGAAGTGATTGCTCATGCAAGGAAAATGATGTCTTCTTAGAGTATAAATGGAGGTGGGTGAGGATACCTAGGTGGACAAAAAAAAAAAGTATTTCCATACAAATAAGCTGAAGGTTAGGCAGGACATACAGTTGCCTTAACTTGTTCATATGTTTTTTTTCTCTGGAATATTTTGCAATCCCCCTTTAGATAAAGGGAAAAGATGCCTTTCCAGGGAGGCGAACTGCTGAAATGCTTGCTCAGACTACCATGTGCTATGTCAGCTAGAACATCCGTAGAGCAGGAACACTGCAAATGTTGTGAAGAACTTCTGTGGAGATGACCTTTGTACTTGGGGAAAAAAATCATAGATGCTTCTTAGGGTAAGGATAAGAACGAGGATGTCTTACAATTTGCAAACCACAAGCAAATCTCATAGTGGCCTAAGTCTCAAGCTGGCATAAGTCTTTTTGTTGCCTTTCTGTGGCTCTAGGCTTCCAGAAACAGCCTATGCAATGTTGTTCTGTCCCATACAAGCTGCCTTATGCTGTGTTGTTTCTTCTCTGTGGCAGGATATAAAGGGGCAGGCATCTGGTATGACCCAAGTGACTGGGTTTCTCTATGTCAGTATGGTAACACAGGTGGCTGGGAATGACAATGATAAGGACTTCAGTAATGGAGAACTGAATGAGTTTAATAATAGCTATTCACATGGCCCTGTGGAGCATGATACGAAGTCCTAACCATGAGAGTTCTTCAGTCTTTGAAATCATTCTATAGACATCTCAATACAGAGCTGGTGCCACTTTAAGTGGAACATCTGGAGGAAACATCCAATTGAGTAGCTAATGCTATGAAAACAGAATGTCATTATCTAAAAAAAAAAAAATTAAATTCTGTTTCCATCATAAGGAGACACTCTTACATAGCTCTAGAGCATCCATAAGGGTTTGTGGATTAAACCAAATAATGTCAGCTCTGTTGTACCTTTTTAAAATATAGTGTCTCTTATTTTAAGCCATCTGTGTGACTCAGTGGTGGCTGCAGCTAGGCAGTATTCCTAACTAACTTTAAAAAAGAACTTTGGGTTTAATTCTTAAAAACTATGTTGTTGGATTTTTTTTTTTTTACTGAAAATGAACTACAGCTAGTCACATGTTCTTTCCACTCCTGCCCCAAGCAGGTTTCCAACTAGAATTTGAGAAGCAGAGACCTCCTTTCCTGTGAAGTTCATATTGATTCAGGAAGTAACTGGTTCAATATTCCCCTGGGAGGGAGGCAGTATTAAATATAATGTCTAGTGATTGGAACTGTGCAAGAAAGCACTTTATTATTCCCACAACTTCAATGAAATAATCTCAAGTCTCTAAAATGGGAGAGTAATAGAATAAACTGCTGGTTTACAAACAAAGCAATAAAAAAGGCAAAAAACAGTAACGCCTGTGCTTAAGTCTCTTGCTGGCCATGGCCATTTCCAGAAAGGACGGATAAGCAGCTGAGTTGTTCCCCTTAAGCTGGAGTTGGCCAAAATAAAACCGTCCAAGCAGAGACCTCTGGGCTTGCTTTTGCCTTCAGGCAGTGCCTCCATACTGTGTGCATCAGTCTCAATGCCTTAGTTCTGAATTTGGTAGAGCAGGGGCACATAGCTATGAAACACAAAGTGTGATCCTTGGGATGTTGGCTGTTCTGCTGTGATTCTTGGTGCCCACCCTTTTAAACCACAGAAGTATTCTTCTGTCAAAACTGATATAATATTGCATGCACAATTCGATATTTTTTTTTGGCAAAAAGCTGTCATTTTTTTGATAGCTTTCCAACCCTTACTCCTGAAGTCATTAAGTAAGACAATTTCATTAGAACCAGCTGTGGTAGGCCTGAAATCACCTCACCCTTTGTTACTAGGCATTGGCAGCACCTGCAGACTTCAGGGATGATGAGAGAAAGATTTCTTTAACATATGTCAGACTTGGCAGAGTCAATATGTTGTTGGCTACAGCTGCTAGTTAAACTCCTGGTCCTGTGTTGTATGACTTACCCTAATAGAACACAATCTCTGTCCTGAAGAGCTGCAGGCAATTAACACTCCCTCTCTTGAAACCTACCAGAGGAATGTAGCCTGATTGCTTGTTGGCTAGTAGTAGGAAAAACTAAATTGCTGAGGGAAAGGGGCATATGTGTAAAGCAGGTCCTTGAGAAAGAGAGACACTGTAGTTGGCTCTGCTCTCCTTCTTAGTGACTGAAAGGAACTGAGGAGATGACAGATGGCACCACTCAAATGAGGTCTTACTAGGGCTGATTGGTGACTTTCTGTGCTAATCCAGTACGCATCTGTTGGTCACTTTATTTCTGGTCTCTTGAGAGATCAATGTGCCATCGCTAACTCGGACTTGGTGCATCTCACCAAGAGGCATGGTGAGAGCTGTTGACTAGCCATCAAAAATAATCACAGAATCACAGAATAGTCTAGCTTGGAAGAGACCTCCAAGATCACCGAGTCCAACCTCTGACCTAACACTAACAAGTCCTCCACTAAACCATATCCCTAAGCTCTACATCTAAATGTCTTTTAAAGACCTCCAGGGATGGTGACTCCACCACTTCCCTGGGCAGCCTATTCCAGTGACTAACAACCCGTTCAGTAAAGAAGTTCTTCCTAATATCCAACCTAAACCTCCCCTGGCACAACTTTAGCCCATTCCCCCTCGTCCTGTTACCAGGCACGTGGGAGAATAGACCAACCCCCACCTCGCTACAGCCTCTCTTCAGGTACCCGTAGAGTACAATAAGGTCACTCCTGAGCCTCCTTTTCTCCAGGCTGAACAGTCCCAGCTCCCTCAGCAGCTCCTCGTAAGACTTGTTCTCCAGACCCTTCAGCAGCTTCGTAGCCCTTCTCTGGACTCACTCAAGCACCTCCATGTCCTTCTTGTAGCGAGAGGCCCAAAACTGAACGCAGTACTCGAGGTGTGGCCTCACCAGAGCTGAGTACAGGGGGACAATCACTTCCCTGGACCTGCTGGCCATGCTGTTTCTAATGCAAGCCAGGATGCTGTTGGCCTTCTTGGCCACCTGAGCACATTGCTGGCTCATATTCAGCCAACTGTCAACCACTACTCCCAGGTCCTTCTCTGCCAGGCAGCTTTCTAACCACTCATCTCCCAGCCTGTAGCTCTGCTTGGGGTTGTTGTGCCCCAGGTGCAGGACCCGGCACTTGGCCTTGTTGCACTTCATACCATTGGCCTCGACCCATCGGTCCAGCCTCTCCAGATCCTCCTGCAGAGCCTTCTTACCCTCGAGCAGATCGACACATGCACCTAACCTGGTGTCGTCTGCAAACTTGCTGAGGGCGCACTCGATCCCCTCGTCCAGATCATCGATGAAGATGTTAAAGAGGACTGGCCCCAGTACCCTCTGGCCCTTCTTGTAGATGAGCGTCACATTTGCTAGCTGCCAGTCAAGTGGGACCTCCCCCGATAGCCAGGACTGCCGATAAATGACGGAAAGCGGCTTGGCCAGCTCCTCCGCCAGTTCCCTCAGTACCCTTGGGTGAATCCCATCCGGCCCCATCGACTTGCGTACATCCAAATGCTGTAGCAGGTCACCAACCATTTCCTCGTGGATTGTGGGGGTGACATTCTGCTCCCCATCCCCTTCCACCAGCTCAGGGTACTGGGCGTCCAGAGAACAACTGGTTTTGTTGTTAAAGACTGAGGCAAAGAAGGCGTTAAGCACCTCAGCCTTTTCCTCATCTCTTGTAACTAAGTTTCCCCCTGCATCCAGTAAAGGATGGAGATTCTCCTTAGTCCTCTTTTTTGTGTTGATGTATTTATAAAAATATTTTTTGTTGTCCTTAACAGCAGTAGCCAGATTGAGCTCCAGATGAGCTTTGGCCTTTCTGATTTTGTCCCTGCACTGCCTCACAGCATCCTTGTAGTCCCCCTGAGTGGCCCGCCCTCTTTTCCAAAGATTATAAACCCTCTTTTTTTTCCTAAGCTCGAGCCACAGCTCTCTGCTCAGCCAGGCCGGTCTTCTTCCATGCTGACTCATCTTTGGGCACGTGGGGACAGACCGCTCCTGAGCCGTTAAGATTTCTTTCTTGAAGAGTGCCCAGCCCTCCTGGGCTCCTCTGTCTTTCAGTACTGCCTCCCAAGGGACTCTGCCAACCAGTGTCCTGAACAGCCCAAAGTCAGCCCTCCGGAAGTCCAAGACAGAAGTTTTACTGATCCCCTTCCTGACTTCACCACGTATCGAGAACTCTACCATTTTGTGGTCACTCTGCCCAAGACAGCTCCCAACCAGCACGTTTCCCACCAGTCCTTCTCTGTTAGTGAACAGAAGGTCTAGCGGGGCACCTCCCCTGGTAGGCTTGCCAACCAGCTGCATCAGGAGGTTATCTTCCACGCTCTCCAGAAACCTCCTAGACTGCTTTCTCTGGGCTGTGTTGTGCTCCCAGGATATGTCTGGGAAGTTGAAGTCCCCCATAAGAACAAGCGTTGACTATTTCGCAACTTCTGCCAGCTGCCTGTAGAACTCCTCATCCGTCCCCTCATCCTGGTTTGGCAGTCTATAACAGACCCCTACCAGGATGCTTCCCTTGTTGGCCTTTCCGCTGATCCTAACCCATAGCGACTCCACCTTGTCATTCCCAGCCTCAAGTTCAACGGTGTCAAAACACTTTCTAATATAGAGAGCCACTCCACCACCCCTTCCGTGCTGCCTGTCCCTTCTGAAGAGCCTATAGCCAGACATTGCAGCACTCCAGTCATGAGAGTGGTCCCACCACATTTCCGTGATGGCAACCAAGTCATAGCCTGTGTGCTGCACAATGGCTTCCAGCTCCTCCTGCTTGTTGCCCATGCTGCGTGCATTAGTGTAGATGCACTTCAGCTGAGCCTTAGCCTTCTCCCCCAGCCTTGCCACTGTTTCCCCTGGCACACCTCCAATAGGCTTTGTTTCATCCCCGTCCCCCTTCTCACCTAGTTTAAAGCCCTCTCAATGAGCCCTGCCAGCTCCTGGGCCAGGATCCGTTTTCCCCTTGGGGACAGTTGGGACCCATGTGCAGCCATCAGGCCAGGTGCCGAGTAGAGCACCCCATGGTCAAAGAACCCAAAACTTCTGTGTTGGCACCAGCCTCTGAGCCACGTGTTTATCAGGTGGGCTTTTCGTGTCCTCTCTGAACCATTCCCTGCCACTGTAGGAATGGATGAAAACACCACCTGTACTCCCGCTCCGTCCACTAACCATCCCAGCCCCCTAAAGTCCCGTTTGATAGCCTTCATGCTTCTCTCATCAATGTTATCACTGCCAGCCTGGACTATCAGTAGCGGGTAGGAATCAGAGGGGCGAACCAGGTTGGGAAGCTTTCTGGCGACATCCCTGACCCTGGCCCCAGGGAGGCAGCAGACTTCCCTACGGGTAGGGTCAGGCCGACAGATAGGGCCCTCCGTTCCTCTGAGAAGGGAGTCACCCACCACGATCACCCTTCTCTCCTTCTTGGTAGGAGCAGTCTTGAGGCGTGGAGCAGACTTCCTCGCCCTGGGCTCCCTGGTTAACTTTTCTTCCACACCCTCCTCCACCGCTCTCTTGAGCTCCAGGGCCTCAAACCTGTTGTGTAAGGGCACCTGGGAAGGTGGGGCAGGCAGCAGGGGGAGTTTCCTGCAACGCCGAGCAGGGACCTGTTTCCACTCCTCCTCAACTCCTAGGTCTCCTCTCTCTGCCCGACAGCGACCGGGGAGGGGGTCCACCCCCATCTGGGGAGTCTCACCCAGGAGCCTCTCCTTCAGGCCTTGCAGGGAGTTGTTCCACCAGTCTATCTCCTGCTCGCACTCCCTGATGGCCCTCAACCTCTCCACCTCCTCCTTGAGCTCTGCCACTAGGTGGACCAGGTCGTCCGCCTGCTCACACCTCATGCACACGGTATCTCCGCCTCCCTCGGATGGCAGCAGCAGGCTCTGGCACTCCCTGCACCCAGAGACCTGCACTGCCGCATTTCTGAGCCAGTAAGTAAATAATGCCAGTAAGTAAAATAGTTCCAATGTTCAGTATCAATTCCCATTCTGTCCAGGTGAAACCACTTTCTGGGTAAGATTGGTGAAGTTTTTTTCTAATATATATTAATTCTGATATTCCAAGTAATTTAGGATTAGAATAGGTTATAAAAGATGATGTTCCTCGAGGAAGGTTCTAAAATAGATTCTTGCCCTTTTAAGTTATATTTAAAAAGTGAAAGAAATCCAGTATAATAGTCTTCATCTTTTGTAGCTGCACTTCTAAACTTAAATGGCAATGAGAAGTTTTTCTTAAGTCTGTGGCTTGGACTTCTGCGGTGAGAGTGTCCTGAAAGTCTCACTAGAGACTTTTCTATATCCTTCCTGAGTCAGTAGACATTAAGGGATGAATGCTCATAAGAGTGTTTGAATTTGCATCTGTAGTCATGCTTTTTTGGAACCCTTCACTTGGAAGGGACCTACCAGGATCATCAAGTCCAACTCCTGGTTCCCCACCCAAAAATCAGACCATGTGTCTGAGAGCGTTGTCCAAATGCTTCTGGAATTTCATCAGGCTCAATGCTGTGACCACTTCCTGGGGAGCCTGTTCCAATACCCCACCACCCTCTTCGTGAAGAAACTTTTCCTGATGTCCAGCTTGAACCTCCTCTTTTGAAGCTTCATGACATTCCCTCGGGTAATGCTTATTTCTGCTTCCTCCTGGGCAGAAGGCTGGAGACCATGGGATATGAGAATCAGCTGGTGGCAGACAGCTATATGAGAAGACAGAATATTGGCACTGTTGCACAGTATAATACTTTCAGATAACTTCTTGAAAGACTTGTACAGGAGAGGTGTTAAGGACAGATGATCGTGCCTTTCTATGGATGTTAAGACTACAGGTAGCTGGGAAAAGCTTCTCTCTGCAAGTTTCTTCTGAAAAGTGCTTAATTGTTAACACTTTGGCTTTGGTGAATTCTGCTTTCCAGCAGGTGTTAATGGACTGATAAGATTTATCTAAGTCTAATAAGCTCTTCCACCTGCATAAGACCTGCTGCTTTGGTTGTAAAGAAAACCCATGCAGAAATGGAGGGTGTTTAGTAGAAGCCCTCTGACTTCTTTCTGTAGTCATGCCTTTTTTTTTTTTTCTAGGGGTAAGTGTCACAACTCTGGGCATGAGTTCTGTGCACTTAAGTCACTTGTAAGATATTGTAGAGCTGCACTGAACTCCAGAGCAGAAATTCTATGGAGCTCTGGGATTAAAAACTGCCTGAGATAGTTCCTGATTTTAAAATAGGCTCTTTAAGAATATCCTTGAACTTCTGTCTATTGATCCAGGCCTTGTAGTTTTCACATCAGTTTTTCAAATGACTAAAACTGTCCTAGCTCCCCCCATAGTTTTAGTTCCTCCTGAGTTATCTGCAGAAGGTTAGGGCTCATCTGAGCTTTGGCAAATGATGAAATAATGCACTATTTAAGCATTAATGTGGGGCTAATAGCCCGTGTGGATTCACTTCAGTTGCTTCTGCTTCTTTCCTCCTAGGTTTGCTTTCACTGTAGTGCATCAGCCTGTGTCTCAGATACTATGAAACCCTGCACACCTCACTGACCTCCTGAGAGGTAGAAGCTTACTTTATAGGCAGTAAGAAAATGGGAGGCACCAGCATGAGTCTCTGTAGTGAAGGTGTGGCTTCCAAAGGCCTTGTGCTCTGATACTTAGGGTACCAGCTCAGGCTGGATGTAGGCAATTCTGTGCAGGGACTTATTAAACCACACACTGTTAAAAGATGAAGGTTATCTGTAGCTGTGTGCTTATCTTAGCTTTCCAGGAAGTTTCTCTGAATTTTCTTGAACCTCTGCAGTTGAAACCAGATGTGGGGTGATACCATATTTTCACTCAAATGTCATATCCTGTGAGAATGAAATGCAGTAGAACCTATATTGGTAAACTTCCACGGCTCTCTGAGTTATTTCTATTTTAACTTGTGTGGAGGAAGCCTATTTGATTCCATCACAGAGGATGGTGACAGAATGGAGAAACTCAAGTGTCTTCTTTTGGAGGGACACACGAATTCAAGTTAAAATAGTCATGTCCATTCCATCTAAAATGACATACAGTACTGCACCAGAATATGGGTGCAAGAACTAAAATGGAAGTAGTTTAAGCATAAGTATTGGGGAGGAAAGGGGAGCTTTGTCTGAGGGTTCCAACTGTTTTTTATGGAAAAATATTGTAATATGGTTAATAAAGACTGGAAGCAACGCTGTAATACGGCATGGAAAGATTGCATGAAGCTTTGGGTCAGTGAAAAAGTTATGAGATTCTCTTCAAGAAACATACCCATTTTCCCAAAGAAGATGAAATGACTCCCTGCTATCTCTTAAGAGCTGGGGGGGGAGAGGGGGGGGAAGCAAGTTGAGCCCCAGGTAATGTTGTATGAGAAGCCTAAGTTATAACACAAGTACCTGTGGATTTCTGTAGCACTGAAGCAGACAAGCTGTCTTTAGAAAGGTAACAAGTGGCTCAAGTTGCTTAATTTGCCAAATACTCTCTTGTCAGGGCCAGTCATGTAATTCAGAACGGTGACTTTTGCTAGTGCTTAAAACATTGAGGTGGGGTAGTGAGTGATAAAATAAAGGGGCTTCAGGCTTGCATATAGGGAGGACCCTGTTCTGTAGAGTAGGGGCTGGATCTTTTCTGAATCGTGATGAAGGAGCAAGTGGCAACAAATCAAAAATAGATTGCCTTCGGTGACCTGGAGCTTCCACTTTAACCGCAACTGATCATGTTCTTTCTTTCCCTGAAGCATCTATGCATAATACTTCACATAAGGTGCTTTAGTGCCCAAGCAGGTAGGGAAATAACTGGAAGCACTGGACAATATTCATGTTGGTACCCTGACTTTTCTACAATACAGTGTTCTAGGGTGTAGAAACATAATTCAGAGTCAGACACTGGAACTCTGGATCTTCTAAAATCAAGCCCGAGCAACTTTTTTCATGAGGTTGCAAAAGCATTTTTCCCCCCGTGGGTTGAAAGCTGAGTTGTAGATCTGTTAGAAGGCTCATTTCATGTGTCAGACACCTCACATAACACCTCTACTTCCTTCCAGTTAGTAACAATAATATTAAAAAATTCGGCCTATAATAGCAACAAAATGTGCTGCCACTAACTGTTGATCATGATTTTTTGTCACAACTCAAGCTGCCTGTGATTAGTTATTGTGACACTATATGATTCTCCTGAGGCCTGATGATACCACTTCTACTATAGCGCAACCTTACTCTGTTCCTTTCATGTTGGCTTTAGACTACTTTGTCTAGCTGGGACAAACTTCAAGGGCTTGGGAAGATTGATTTGGAATTCAAAATGATTTTGATCAAGTGGAGATGCAGTCCAAAATGAAACAGATGGAATTCAAGACAAGTGTAGAGATTTACCCTTAGGAAGGAAAAATCAAATATATGAATACAAATGGAGAATGACTCTCTCAGCAGCAGTGCTAGGGAAGACCTGATGGATTAAATGATCTGCAAATGGCAAGAGGATCATTCCATCTTCAAAGGGGAAAGGGGGGAGGGAAGAAAGAGTCCTGAAGGAAGGATTAAAATTAGGCTTACATAGAGGGAAGGAGGGGAATACTTCTATGGAGGCTTTGTCTGTAGCATTTTGCAAAGTCTTTGTAACAGCTTCAGAGAAATGAGTTCTAGGGAAAAGGAGTAATGTGAAGACAGCTGCTCATGGGACTTACTAAAATACAGACAGTGGAATATAAGAGTTTATTTACAGGACACTTGGGGAGAATGCTGAGTAACCTACACTGTGAGTGTGAGAAGAGTATGAAGGAAGGGCAAATATTACACTTAAATTGGTGCCTCAAGAAGGCAGTAGAATCATCCTCATTTTATTTTTTTTAAGTGGTTAGATAAAGATCTGTAGAAATAACCAAGGTAAGACTGTCTCTTCCTTAAGGAAGGATAGGAGGGACTATCCAGTCCTATAATTTAATGATCTTTAAATTGGACCATAACTTTGACCTTGAGAAGATGTTCTTAAATTCTAAATCAAAATTGCTGTTCGATTAAAAATATGGGTGGTGGCTTTGGGGCCTTCATGTGCCAGCTACTCATTTATTCCTTTCTATCTGTAAGTTGTCTTCATTGGACAGGGACAACATAGTTGCCACAGTGCCAAGACTGTTCTGGCTATGATACACTCTAAGTTGCTAGTATTGGAGGCATACACAGAATTTACAGTCTCTGTAATTGAATTATACTTGTAGGTCTTCCATTTGGGGTCAGGGCTTGAGTCATCTGCTTTCCAAATTCTATCCTGCTCTATTATTCTGTTTTTATCTTGGAAGAGTTGTTAGGAAGTGGATATTGAAGGCACTAGCTGACAAACTACAAGCTAGTAAAACGCTGACCTGAGAAAGAGCTAGCAACCTAGGCTGGGGTATGAGAGTAGAATATCCTGTAAACCAGAGCTGTAAATGCACTGCAGATGAAATGGCCTTCCTTGCATTGCTGCAGCAAGACTAGGGACTTCATCAAAGGTAGCTTACAGGATATGTCAATCTTGTGTACAGCTGCAGTTAAAGAAAAGACAGGTCTTAATAAATCTCTTCACTGAAATATGCTTTCCCTCCCTCTCACCTCTGCTGTCAATGGCTTTCTTCGGTTACCTTTATAAAGGAGTGGTTGTTTGTGCAGAAGAATCCCAGGATTATTTTCCTGCCTTTTTTCTTTCCTCTAGTAACCTGTCCCATCTTTCACTCTGTGCCTTGACATAGGTTATTTTCCTGGAGAAGCTGGGCAGTAGCCGAAGGACCATACTAGTTCGATGAAAATATCAAATGGCTGAACTGAAGGGTTTGGAGTGATGCTTCAGAAATGTCCTGGATAGAAGGAAAGGTATGACATAGGCAGTAGAAGCTGCTAATCTTCCTTTTCCCTGTGGTTAAGAGCTCTCTGAGCATGACATAGCATCCGGTACAACTCTTCTACAGCAGAGATGCATGTCCATTGTTCCAGTGAACACAGAGTTAAAATGGGCAGCCCTTGTCCTTGTGAAAAGAGGGAGAGCGTCTTGCTGAGACGACAAAAAATTCTTCAGGCATGGAGGAGGCGGTCTTCTTTATAAAATTATCCTTTGGAATATCCTGTGTGACTTCTATCTGCAGTATAACATATTGACTTTGGCTCTTCTTGAGTTGATCTCTAATGTTGTTGCAATGAGGACATACAGATCTATGTTCTGGGGGGTTTTTTGTACTGCAGTTGGGTGTGGAATAGGTTACAGAGAGGGAGCTTTGTGTGCAGGAGGCTGAGGAGCTGAGTTGGATCACTAACGCATAATCTTAGCATGAAGCACTCTTGTAGTACATCGTAGCTACTTTTCAAATACTTCCATATTCCGTTTTAATACTTTGCTGCAAATTGTAACAGCCACGTACTGTGAAATTTGCTCAAGATGCTCAGTAAAACATCTGCTGACACTTCCAAACTCGTGTTCTTCCAGAGTAGCTTAAGACTATTGCCCTACCACCTACCTGCCAGAAAAAAAATAGGCTGAAGATGCCCAAGGATGGGGTAAAAGAGGATGGTGGTAGGGTTACAATTTATAGTCTGGGTAGCTTCTGGCTAGGAACCACAGCTAATGCTGTGACCATGGGGGATTGCGACAAAAGGTACTTACTGTTTTTTCCTTAAATGTGTAGTGATAATATACAGTTGCTGATATAACTGCCTGAGGAGATCTTGGTGCTTTCTAATATAACATTAAGCTCTCTCCATGTACATCTTTCTGCATTCTAATGTGTCTCTCAAATGCTTCAGTAGGCAGAGACTACAATGAAAAAGGTATCATTCTTTTAATGCTGGTAGCTCAGTAACAACCTGCGTGAGATGCTTACTCAGGCTGCAGCTGTCATGCTGAACATCTTTCCTGTGGCAGGTGTAAACTTCATGCTATGTAGCTACAACAGGGCCTTCCCCTTACTTGAAGAGGTACACTGGGAGAATGGTGTATGTTAATAAATTCTCCCCACCTGCCCCCAACTTATATTTGCCTAATGAGGTAGGTACCTGAAGACACTCTGCTCTTTCATTCATGTTCGTAGCTACTTCACTCCCCTCTGGTGCAATGAAGAAATGAAATTATGGGTTTGAAATGATATCAAGTAACTGACTGAACTCTGATGTTTGGACTTGTATCCTCTAATTCCTCATCCACGTTAGCCACTGTCAAGGTACTGGTTCTTGTACTCAGTGTCTTTCACAGTTTGGTCATCAAACTCACTGAGAAGCCCTAGAATTACTTTTGCTGGTGGTAGACTAGCTACAGGTAGTAAATCACCTCAGATGTAGAGCATAGTGTAGTTAGTGTAATGGAGAAAATCCAGCATTTGACTGATCACTGAGGGATTACACTGGCGTCTTTTAACTATTTCAGTTGCCACATTTCTGCCTGTGACCTGATTTGCCTTGAGACGGTCACTCCTTTTGTAACCTGGAGTATTTGCAGTCATAAAATAAATGTCTTCACAGACACTGTTAGGAACTTTAGAGATGGACAGCTTTCATTTGAAAACACCTAGAGTGGTCAGAAAGGAACATCTATGTCCACATCCAAACACCAAAATTCAAAACAACTCCACTACCGCATTCTTGGGGTCAAGTGAGGCTTTTGATACTGGACTACTTCAGCAGACAGTTTGAAGTTTTCCATTTAATCTTTAAGTCAAATCACAGTAATGCTTACCTTTTCAATATGCAAGTGCAATAAGGTGAAAGCCTTATAACTAAACTGATTTAATGAAAACCCTTTAATCCCATTAGTCAGTGAAGCACTATGAGAGCCTATTCTGTCACACTTGTGCTTCAGACATACCATGGCCTCAGGCTATGTGTTGGAATTGAAGTTTTAGCTTTCTGAATCCCAACCTGATCAGCAATTGAAATGTCATCATTAGAGTGGCAATTTTGAGCCTTCTTCCATTTGTGAGTACTTCATAGAATCATAGAATGGCTCAGGTTGGAAGGGACCTTAAAGATCATCCAGTTCCAGCCCCCTGCTGTGGGCAGGGATGTCACCCACTAGATCAGGTTGCCCAGGTCCTCATCCAGCCTGGCCTTGAACACCTCCAGGAATGAGGAAGTCACAGCTTCTCTAGGCAACCAGTTCCAGTACCTCACCACCCTCTGAGTGAAGAATTTCCTCCTAACACCTAATCTAAATCTCCCTTCTTTTTGTTTAAAATCACTCCCCCTTGTCCTATCACTTGAAATGTGTTTATTCCAGGGGTGTCATAGATCCTGGTACAGTGCATTAAACAAATTGATAATAAGTTTGATTCTCTGAGTCAGCTTTTTCAGATTGCTCCAGGAATGGTTTATGCCAGAGCTCCAAGGATCAAGCTGAAAGTTACTGTTAGACAATAGGCAGAAGCAATACATGGTCTACCTTTCCCATCAATGTGTTAAAGCTCTGTAAGAAAAGGATTCATTCAGTGTGTTGTGGATTGCCCTGATGTTTATGTCCCTTAGTGCTGTGCTTATTTCTTTTAGGCAGAAATGCAACTTCCTGATTATTTACCTGTCCTGGAGAACAAGTTGAAAAATTTACCAATAGAGCCATGTCTGCTAATGCTGCTTTTTACTCATGCTGTCTGCGTTGTCCAGGGGCAAGGCTTCATGCCTCAGTTCACTGCGTGCCCATCCAGCTATTTGTGTGAGGCTGACATCTTGTACTTAGGTATTCAGAGTTGCTCTGACTAGCCCTATTTGAAGGAAAATACCCTGTGTAGCTCTTCAGCTCATGTGTTGTAAAACCAGAAACAAAGGAGTGAAAATGCCTTTGGGCTGTGATATGTTACAGATTAATTTTAGGAGAGACTCTTGTATCGGTACTCTTCTTTTACTTCCTGCTATTTTTCTTCTTTACCTGCAAAACGGGTTCTCCCCTGCTTTCTGGGATGAACTCTTTCAGTCTGTCCCGGACAATGATGTTTGCTCTGTGGACCTCCCTAGTTGTTGGATGGGAAACTGGGAAGTAGAACACTAATATGCATTGATTTTGTTAGAATCAGATGAACTACAATAAGGCAACCAAAAAAAAAATGGGTAGAGAACTGGTAGGTATGCCAAGATGGATGTGAATGAAGAAGAAAGGGGACTGACTGTATGTGGAGGGGCTGGTATGACCAGGAGAAGGTGGTCTGTAAAAGTGGAATGCGTTGGTGTCACCTGGAGTAGCAGGTCATTCAGATCAGAGCCCACCTAATTCCAGCTTCCCAGGACCCCTAGGTTTAGGAGGGATAAAAAGGACAATTTTCAAATTATGAAGAAATGATGGCATGAAGATGAACAACAAGACTGGAGCCTTATGACACGCTGTTAAGGAGACAAAAGTCAATCACATATTAATGAGCCATACAGCTGAGACAGAATATTATAGTCACTGTTACCCCTTTAAAGGAGGTAGTGTGAGTGAAATCAGGTTTGGTTTGAAAACGAAGACATTCTTTCCTCTGAAGTGTCATGTCATTGCTGCAGTGTTGCATCGTCATCTGCTACCCCACCATGCTCAAAGGCTGACTCTACTGTGCAGACTCATCGTGACTCACTGTGCAGACTTGAATCTGCAGTGCCATCTCCAGCTAAGCAGCTTCAGTCTTCATCTATCTTTCAGCAACAAAGCTTTTTCTAAGGTTTAAAACTAATCTCTTACTGCAGTCATATCCTACAGGTTCTTGCTTACTCTACAATGAATATACAAAAACTTAATTCTACTTTTTAATTAAGTTTAAGAGGCATTGTGACTTGCCTTTGTCTCTCTTTCTGCTAAAGAAGCCCCCAAATTGTTCTTTATTCATCATCTTATTTTGTAGTCCTCCAATAATACCTGTTCTCCACTGGAAGAGTTGCAATTGATGTGCATCTTACTTGAGGTTGGATGTCCCCAAACTAGGTGTGGTAATGCAATGATAAATTGACAGCACTTGATATGGCAGAAAAGTGGATATAAACTCACTAATAGGAGCCAGATCATTAAAGAAAACAAACTAGTGAGATGATATCTAATGGGTAAATAAGAGCCGCTGTAACTGATGAAGACTCAATACAGAACTGGGATTGAAAAAAAAAAAAAAAAAAAAAAACTGCTTTTCTTTTTAAATAGCTTTTTTGAGAGGAGATGAGGAAAACTTCAGTCTTTTTTTGGGGGGGGGAGTGCACTTTTAGTTTTGAGTTAAATTATTTGTTGTTTTGCTTTTAAGTTTCTTAGAAAAAACAACAATTCTAAATGTTGTTTCTAAGCAAGTTACAGGACTTTTAATACACTGAAGTGAGATGTGGTGAAATTTGAAACTCCTCTTTAACCAGTACACCTGGTTGAGCTGCACATGAGTTCCATAAAAGTTTTGCTTAAAATCTGCTCTGAATCTTCTCTTGAAATGTAAGAAGAATGTAAATATATTCTTATATATAAATATACATATATTTTAATGTGCATACACATATATAAAGTGTGCCTTTTCTGTCCAAAACATGCATGTACTTTACATGAAGAAAAAAGCAGCTGCTGATGCTGAAAGCTGCTAAGGGAGTAAGTCTTAGAGTGCTCCAGTTCAGGACATCATGTCTGAAGGTGTCATGGCATAGAGTGGAGGGGAAAACCCTCTTTACATTGCTCTAGTGCAGCCACTTTTGAAATGCAGCACTGCAGTTTGGACACCTCACTCCCAGAATGTCTGACAAGGTTGAATGGGGTGCTGTGTGAGAACATAATTAAAGGCTGGCATGACCTTATTTACAAGGAGAGACTTAAACGCATACAGCTTGGTTAAGTTATGAAAAAGGGGTTTACTCTGTCAAGACACTTGGAGAGCTGTAAAGCCTGGAAAGCATGGGGCTGACTAGGCACTTAAAGTAAAATTTCATGATTGATGGCAGAAAGCTCCACTGATGATGAGATATCTTTAACTTGCAGAATGCTCTCCTTGGACAGACAGAAAGCATCCTGTGGCATGGGGCTTTTGTAATGTGCCTGAAGAACAGCAACAGCAAATACAGGTGTATATCCTTCCCTGTGGCAGCAACAGCTATGGGTGCATATCCTTCCCTGTGGAAACACTCCTGCATTGGCCAAGGTTTAAAAGTGAGCCAATATTTCTTCCAGACAAAAACGCTGCATAAGGGCAGAGTATAACCAAAGCAGACTTGTAATGGTTTTAGTTGAGTCACTTTTCTGTTTTGAAATGTTTAAAGAGAAGGTGTGATTAAAAGGTTGAATTTTGTTTTTTTCTTCAACTTGGAATCAATTTGAATACAAGGGAACATCTCATTTTTACATGAAATGAAAAATTCTGGATTCCTAGTTCTCAAACTGTTCTTTGACCCACACTTCAGAAGAACTAGAGAACCTCAAGTTACACAGAATTGTTGAGAGTGGAAGGAGGATCCAAAGACTGTCTAGTCAAACTCCCTTGTTCAATAGATGGTCACAAACAGCTTAAGGCTGTGTCCAGCTGGGTTTTGGACAGCCCCCATGCTGAGGACTCCACAAGCTCTCTGAATGATTTGTTCCAGTGCTTGACCCTCACAGTAAAAAAAAATACATAAAACAAAAGATTATTATGTTGAAATGGAATTTCCTATATTTCAGTTTGCACCTACTACCTCTTGCACATTCACTGGGTACCACTGACTAGAGTCTGTCTTCTTTACTGCCTGCCATCAGGTATTTATACACTCACCCTGAGTCTTCCCTCCTTGAGGCTAAACAATCCCAGCTCTGTCAGCCTCTCCTCATATATCAGAAGCTCCCAGTCCTTAATCATCTTAGGTGCCCTGTGCTGGACTCATTCCCATATGCCCATGTCTTTACTCTACTGGGGAGCCCAGATTAGAGCACAGCACCCCACATATATCTTAAGTGTGGGTTAGAAGGAAAAGCTCATTTCCCTTAACCTGCTGGCAATGTTCTTCATCACAGGAGGCTGCTGACTGCCACTACTGCAAAGGTACACCCCTGGGGACTTGTGGAGATGCAGAGCTCATTTCTAACAAGTTGGCCCCAAGTATTTATTGGTGTATGAAGTTTTCCAGGTGCAGGAATCTCTTTGAACTTGTTGAGGTTCATGTTGATCCAATTCTTCAGCCTGACAGAGTCTGTGTGAAAGCAGCACAACCTTCTGGCACATCAGCCATAGCCATTCCTCTTAGTTTTGTATCTTCTGCAAATTTGCTGAGGGTGCGCTCTGCTCTGTAGTCTATGTCGTTAATGAAGAAGTTGAATTTTATTGGTCATGCTAGGGTAGTGGTCTACAGCTGGGCTTTGACACAAAGATCACAACCCCTTGACCCCAGCATTTGAGTCAGTTTTCAGTCTCACTCTCTACTTATTTAGCATGTAGTTCATCATTTTGCCAATGAAGATATCATGGAAGATGGTTTAAAAATGTTTGCTAAAGTCAAGGTAAGCAATATCTATCTTCTTTTATCATCTACTGAACTAATTATTTCATTGTAGAAGGCTATCAGGTTGGTCAGGTATGATTGCTCCTTCATAAATCCATGCTGACTATGCCCAATCAATCATTTTTTGGTCTTTTATATGATTGGAAATGGCTTCTAGAAGCATTTAGTCCATCACTTTCCTAGAAACTGAGGTAATGCTGATGGGCCTTTAATTGCCCAAATCTGCTCCTTGTTCTTGAAGATGAGTGACATTTGCAGATCTAGAAATTATCAGTATGAACTGAGTGCATCGATTTGCTTCCTTTTTTTTTTTTTTTTTTTAACTTCATTGTTTGGGGAAAGATTGTCTTTATCTTGGGAAAAAAAATATTAAGGTACTTTAAAGCCATTTCCTGGCCTGTAAGAAATGCTTCTGTAGCGAAGCTAGGGCAAGTGCAAGGAAGTCAGTGACTGGGGACAGATCCTGCAAGCTGTAGTTGACAGCAGATAAAACTTGTGCTCAAGACTCTGACGCTGCTGAAATAAGGGTGTTTCACTTCTTCCCTCCCATCAAGGACAGTTATCAGCAAGTAAGTGCCTACCACAGCTGTCCTGTGCATCTGCAGGTCGCTGCTGCAGAGTGACACCAAAGGACTCCCTCCTTCAAACTGCTGGGCGGGAGGGGACTGCAGAACTGGCCCCTCATCAGCTTGTTCTCCCTGCCGCTTTTTTTCTCTGCCTTAATTCCCTTTTGAAGGGCTGATATTTTATTCAGCAGCCCCCGCTGTGCTGGAGCCCGTGACAGAAGTTTCTCAGAAGCACTCCGCCGACAAAATGCTAACAGCTGGGCTTTGAAACTCCAGGAGCGCCAGGCAGAGAGGTGATGGTGGCACGGAGCAGAGAGAGGAGGGGGAGAGAGAGAGAGGGAAGAGGGGGGACAGGAAATGTGCTATTTGTTAGGAATAATGAGGCAAAGATATGACAGAGGTTTTTATTACAAATAATAGACAGTGAACTTCAAACAACAGCAGTGAGTCATTAAAAAAAAAAAAAAAAAAAAAAAAAAAAAAAAAACAGCAACAGAGTTAAATAAATGCCTAATTAGCCAGCACCATGAAGGTGGAATTTACAGCTCCAGAGATTCTTAAGGGAGAGTCAATAAATTCACAGATGGTTTTTCCCCCCCCCCATTTTTTTTTCTTTTCTCCCCTCCTTCCTTTCCCCTCAGGCACAGAAGAAAATGTGAATGAGCCCAGGGCTGTTGTAAAGGTTTTGGCGGGATTTCTCTCCTTGTTGGCATGAGCTGCAGCCTGTGTCTCAGCAGAGACAGGGCTGCCCGATCTGCACTCCCAAGGGAGCCAGGGTGATTTGTGAGTGGCAGGAAGGAAGGCTGTGTGTCTTTGGGATCAAATCTATGAGTAAGTGTCTCTGGTCCAAGGACAATTCCAAGAAAATGTAGGAAAATGTGTTGCAGGCCCTGCACGTACTTTTTGTGTAAGACCGCACGTGATAGAGGACATCAGAATATGTTACTACTGCTCTTCAGTTTTGCAAAGGTGCCTGTGAATTCTACAGGTTTCTGTGGTGTAGGTTTGAGTTCTCACAAGGTGAACTCTGATCTGCGTGATCATGTAGAAGCACAATGTTGCTTATGGATCAGTGCACAGAACGTGGCATGTGGGTCCACTCTGCCATGCACGGTTACAGTGGGGCTCATTTTAAAGATAACAAGCTATACTAAACAGCACCAGCAGGATTCAATAATGATATATTTGCACAAGATACACCTTCTGTTCCCTTCCCTCCCCAGTGCTCCCCATACTAAACCTGGATGAAAATATTCGTCAACAAAGATTTCTTAATTTTTTTCCCTTCAGGAAGAATAATATTAAAAAAAACGAAACCACAGTTTAGTTCTGAATTGATTCCAAGCAGTATTTCCCTAGGGTGTGTTGCTTTTACAGATTGCCTTTCCAACACCCCCGTCTCCACTCTGTGTTAGGTTCAACCAAAGGCCTGTAAACCCATAAGGCAATGCAGTAAGTTTATTCTGGTCAATTGAAGCAGCACCCTGTGTGAGCTCTGTGCCTCGGAGTGTGTTATTGGAGCCCTAATCTGGCCAGGAAGCAACCACACAGCTAATTCCTGTAAACAGCTGTGTTAGAGGGACATGCAGTCTGTTGAAATGCTTTAAAATAGAACAATTTATATTACTTCAGTAAAACTAAATGCTTTGAATTTGAGATCATCAGAAATCTTTTTTTTTTTTAATTAAAAAAGTCAACATTCAGTATCAGTAATTCCATTCCTTGTGAAAGAGAATAAATTTAATTTTTTCATCACCAGTTTATGATGAAAAAAATCTTCAGGTTTCTCAAGAGATGAAAAAACTGAATCTCGCTTAGTTTTTCTCTGCATTACACAGTGACTCCCCCCAAATTAACTGCAGAACAGAATAATTTCCTTCCTCGCTTATAATCAAAATGCAGAAAAGCCAACTGCACATGGTGCCATCTGATTTAAGGCAGACAGGTCCGTGCTCCAAAGCGTCAAAGGTTAAAAACCCAAATCTGAGTAAACGCACAATGTCTTCTGCGATAGGCTGTTGCCCAGTCACCTAACCCTGCTACCCCTGTCTTTAAACAGCCTACTGATGTGGATGAGGGTACATGCAACCATCATCATCAAACTTACCATGTGAAAGCAAACAGACTTGGTCCTATGGGCAGTCATGGAGCCTGAACTAAAGGAGTGCACCCCCTTTTTCACTTTTACATCCAAATTTTTTATCTAATCCTGATTTTTGGCTGCACCTGCAAGAATATGGACTGCAAGTGGAGCTGGGCACCCAGAGCTGGAGTGCACTACCATGAGAGAGAAGAATGACTTGAAAATGAGAAGAGGGACTGAAACTGTGAGGCACTTCCTACTCCTACAGCTAAAAGACAAATAGTTTCAAGAAGGAGCTTTTTCACAGATTATCTGCCATGATAAACACTTTTCAACAAAAAGGTAATGAGAAAAAGCAGTTCCTAACCCTGAGGGGAAAAAAGAGAGAACAGAGATCACATCAGGCTATCCACATGGCACCAAATCAGGAATTGATGCTAATGACAAATGGACATGGGAGATAAAATCAGAGCTGTGCTTTGAAGCCTTGCTCTGAGAAGCCTGTGCCTACCTCTGATGGAGACCTGGAACTCTGTTTTCTCTTTATACCACAATAATGCATGTACAGCTTATCTCTCCCAGTAAAACACTATTGAGCAGAACTGCATGCAAGCGCTGCATGGGGTGGGTGTGTGAACAGGTCTGTGTGTGGGAGAACATTTGTTTGCTTGTCTCTAAGGGTATGAGAGCCCCAAGTGCATCTCTGTACCTGTGGGAGGCTTAGGGCCGGGCATATCAACCCCTTCGCACCTGCTGCTAGGAGTTAATAGGATTAGTCTGAGGTTTTAGAAGAACTGCTGTTACAGATTTTGTGTTAGCTGAACATGTGGGTTACACATGGCACCACGCTCTGCCTTGTAGGGGGGTTGGTGGAAGAAATCAGAGTGACCAAGTGTACTGAGTTGTTGCTACAGGGTATTATCTTCAACGCAGATGGCATTATTATTGCAAGTGAAGCAACCAAGGGGAACAGGAATTGGATATTGAGGTCACAGAGGGAAACAGCATGAGGCACCACTTACATGCTGGGATCAAATATTAAGGGATACTAGGGTTTGACTCGTGAGGTTTTAAAGTACTGCTCTGAAACCACTGCACTTCATCTATGCCTGTCCAGGACAGAGGGAGGGAGTTCTGGGGGAATTGTGGGATGATCACAGGTGCACCCCATCTGTTGTCCTGGGTGTCACAGTTGTTCAAAGAATGACAGGAATGCCTATGTGGATGTGGCACAGGGCTGGCTGGGGTGGGCTGGAGGTGTGCAGGTAAGGACAGCATGCTGTACTGGCAGCCAGGACTGTCTCAGGATACATTCTGTGCAAGGTACATCCTACTGCAATACCCAAATATTGTGAAAAAGTCTCCTCTTGTAGTTCCTCATGGTTGGAATGGTACAAGAGAGAGAGCCACGCTGGGAGGGGTGGCAAGACTGATCTTAGTAGGCTTTCTCATCCAAGCTTGTAGTGTGAGATCTTAGAGAGGTAGAACAACAAAGACAGGTGCACCAGGTTGTGGAGTAATAGGGAAAAAATAAATAAAAAGATCTGCCCTTAAGCCATTTCATGATGGGCAAATTGCTTTTGCTATTACAAGCCCACACAGCCTCCTCTGACCTAGCCTGACCTGTAACTCACGGCTGTATGTCCTGTGCTGGTGCAGATTGAACTCCTCTTTCTGCTGGCTACCCAATGTCTCACTGCGGGACTGTTGCAGAGGGCACCAGGAAAAAAAGGCTCAGAAAATTTCAGGAGGTTTTGAAATAACCTTCTCTTTGGAGAAACTCTGACTCTCTGAACTGATCTGGCGTTGGTTGGACATAAAGCCATAAATCAGGCTCTGAATCCTTTTGAAAGGATTGTGTTTTTTTTTTGTTGTTGTTGTTTGTTTGTTTTGTTTTTGTTTTGTTTGTTTGTTTTCATCCCTGAATTTCCATTTTGTGAAAGAACCCAAGAGGGTTTTGTGTGATGAGCCAGCATAATGCTGTGGACATACTCAAGAGCACTCTCCAGAAGAACACCTCTAAATGTTGTAAGTCAGCAGACCAGAACTGGCTCAAGGCTTGTTTGCTGCAAGGATGACACGGAGGGGCCTGGGGAAAAAGACTCACCCTGGTGCAGCCACAAACTGTTTCCTCCACCCTTTGCTTCTACCTCACTGATTCCATTTGGCCCCTGCTCAGGCTGTGAGCTGCACCTCTCTCATTTCTTCTTGCATCTGTGGGGGTTTTACCTAGCCGGGCAGCTGAGCTCCACCACAGGTGCTCTCTCACTCCACCTCCTTAAAGGGAAAGGGAGAGGAACAGGACCACAGGGTCCATCCATCCCCCAGGAGCAAACTGCTCCAGCATGGGTCCCCCATGGGCAGCAGCTCCCCCCAGACCCCTGCTCCTGCGTGGGCTCCTCTCCACGGGCTGCAGCTCCAGCCCAGGGCCTGGTCCTGTGGGGGCTCTCCATGGGCTGCAGCCTCCTCCAGGCCACATCCACCTGCTTTTCATCATCTCCCCGTATGGAGTTCAGGGAGCAGCATACCAAAATGGACCAGAATTCAGCATTTGCATGGTGAGATTGTTTTTAAACTGATGTAAGCATCCAGAGTTTGCCAGAAAACTGCTGTGAATTTGCAGAAAGCAGTAGCCATAACTTAATAAAGAAGAGTTGAAGACATGCATATAAATAGAGGTATACAAAAGTGAATACACAGTTCAAGCTGCAAAAAGTTTTCAAAATGGCTGCACTGACCCAGCTGGTGTGGGTTTGGATGTATAATTGCAGTGGTTCTCATGACACTTTCTCTTTCCAAAAGCTTTCTGGCAGAGACAACTTATCTGGCAAGAACAACAGTGTGAAATGAAGATAAATGAAGAATATGGGCACATGAATCCTAAGAAGTAGGCTGGGTTGGTCTTATTCAGAGGAAGGTTTTCAGGTACTGTTTTGTAGTATTCCCTCAGCTTTAACAACAGCAGTAATAGCACATGTTGCAACTCAAATAATCAGTAGAGGGAGGAGAGCGGCCCTGTGGTTACTAGATCAGCCTAGGGCTTGTGAGAACCCAGCTTATGTCTTGCTTCTCCTATAAACCTGTGTATAACCTTGAAAACAAAGAGACATCCTGTGTCTTTACTTCGGAGTCTCGACTTAAGCAAGTTTTGACATGTGGCTTGGAGCATGTATGCAATTTCCCCTTTTTGCAAGGACTGTTTGGTTCTGCTGTAGGTATTTTAATACCAGCACGGGTCAGTGAGATTCTGATTGCCTTTGATTAGCACTTCCACAAGCTGTGGCACTCTTCTCCCTTGTCCAGGTGGACTTCACACAGGAGACGTCAAATTCTTCCCTGTCTTTGGAAAGCATTGAAAGAAGTCATCTCCAATCTGATCAAGATGATGGCTCAATAATCAACAGGGCAAAGACATCTGCCCACACACAGACTATTTTGGGGGGGAAGTCAGGTTTGATCTTTTGAGTCATATGATCCCTTAAAGGGAAGTTCAGTAAAATAAAATTCAACTTATTATCAAGCTGTAAGTCACAGCAAAATAAGAGACAAGTATAGATGAGTCACAGGTCATCGATTCCTTTTCCTCCTGTAAGAGGCTCTCTTCATACATTAGAAAGAATATTTTAATAGTCTCAAATTTTCTGCAAAATCCATCTTGTTCTTTTAATTACCCTTAATTTTTAGTTGTCTCCTCTGTGGTGGGTGTTTGTATATACAGTACTTTACATGCTGGATAAAGATGTACAGAAGTAACCCTTATGTCTACTGACTTCTGTCAGATTAGTTTTTCTCCAAGAGCTTATTGCAATAATTAAGTTTTTGTTTTGTTTTGTTTTTAGCACAGTTTTCTGAAGAAGGAAAATGAAACATTTGGTCTAAAACTCAGGATAGTTTGATGCTACAGTGCTGCTCTAGGAAGTTGTCCTTTGGGTGTTGCTGAAGTTGGGTTCCAAAAAATGAACTCTCTTCCTGACCTTTTTTTTTTTTTTTGAAACTGATAATATATCTTATGGGAGACAGAGGCTGAGCTTTACCTATCTAGATTTTAAAATCCTACAATTTATATGTCTAGGTCTGAACTTACCACTCTAGACCCTCTGTGAAGAGCTGCTGTGATTCTCATTGCCAAAGGGCAGTTCCCTTCAGCCAGGCTGCTTGATGTAAGGAGCTAGGCCTTAGGCTCGTGTCCTTCTCTTTGAGGAAAAGAGAGATGCAAGCTTTTACAGCCATGGACAGAAAAGTCTTTCTGCAGAGATCAGTGGAGCCAGCAGTGTTATAGGTAAAGGGACAGATGTTGTGGCATTCACCAGAAAAATTCTTAGGTATTTGCATGTTGATTTTCATATTAGGATATTTTTGCCACATTTTATTGCTGAAGAGGAAAGACCTTTACACTTACTTCTTGGGAGACTACAAGAAGGATTAGATTCTTAATCAGGATTTAAAGAAAGAAGATCATTGGGCCCACGAGGAGAATGTCTCTGTGGCTATGAGTATTGTGAAGATGATCAGACAGGTTATACAGTCCACTGATTGTAGAAGACACATCTGTGATAAATTTTGGTACTGACATAGAAAGCCCTGTGCAACGCCAGTCCTACTTAGAAGTGAAATCAACTTTGATGGGTAGTGGTGTCCATATGAATTTTGAGACAGCCTGAACTACCCCTGAAGGAGTATATAGATGTCTTGTTCATCTTAATTGACTTTTTTCATTTTACTCTGAAACCTAAGCTTGAGTACTTTTCATAGAACTAGTCCTCCAGTGTGTTTATTTCTCCCTTCCTCTGCCTACCATAGACAATTCTATTCCCTGCCTTGAGTTAGAACAACCACATCTTTCCTTTCCCTGCTGTCAGCTTTCTTAGGGACGTTTTTGGTTTGCTGTTGCTTTTTTCACCATGCAGATTTCCTTTCCATTCAACACAATAAGTTTCAGGCTGGATTGATGTTCCTGCAGAGCAAGGTTTTTCCTTGTGGTAAATAACACAAAGGCTCCCCATGCTAATCAAATGAAGTTAGATTTCCAAGGTGACAAAGTCCATAGATTTGGGAGATTAGGTTTAGTGTTCTCTGAAAAAATATTGGTATTTTAATCGTCTCGTGTAGCACACTAAAAGGGCATTTGCCTTCTCCAAGGCTGGGATAGGTGTAGCTCAGTGATGGTGTGCTGGAGTGGATGTTGTCTCCTTTGCCTGTCCATCTGAACATCTCTGCTTCCTTCAAGCACTCTTTGGAGAAAGAGGCGATGGTCAAAATAGAGGCTGCCCTGTTCACATTTTTCATTGTTCACACTCACTTTGGTGGATATTACCTTTTAACCTCCAGAGCTCAAGCGCTCATGTGGCTACATGTATGCAGATTGCCATGATAACTCATGATTTTCACCTTTGGCTTCTAAACACTCTCCACATCTAAAAAATATTATGATTTGATGGCTGATAAGTTGCCTTTCAGATGAGCAGATGAGATATAACAGAGCTCTTCTTCCACCTTCTGAAAAAAATCTGCCAGTAAAAATAGCCTTCTGGTTGGGAGGTTAGCCAAAGAGGAGTGGGATAGAATGGGATACATACTGCAATTTTTCTTCCTTCTGTGAATCCCTTCACAATTTTAATTGCTGTTTTTTATAGGGAAGGAAAGTAGTGAGGGAAAGAGAAATGGGTCAGTGGACAGAGAAACTAGTACTGATACTGCTTGCAGACCTAAATATACAGCATCTCTTTACTCTTGCAGTTTGGCAGTCTGGTACCTTATGCTATAACAAAATTAACTTAATGCATCCACAAACCTTTGGGAGAGAAAATATAGTCAAAGAAAGGTAGAACAGACAACATAAGAAAATGGTACTGTCCAACTAATCAGGCACCCTCAGATCCCAGCGTTGCTCAATCCTCATTACAAAAAGTAAGCTGATGACTTTGACCTTTTTAGTACCTTAATTTTAATGTCCTATTGCCAGCACTTAATACTTTTCATATGTAAGATTCAAAGTAGCTTAAAAATTAGGAAACTTGCAGCAATCCTTTATTACAGACAGACTCACTAAGAGAAATGATTTAACAAAGCCATTAACAGCCACAAGGCTTGCCCATTCTGCATGTGCATGGAGTTAACATATCCTCCAGACTCTGCTTACCTCGTCCAAAGTTACGAAGCAGCTCAATGAAAGTGCTTCATTAATAATGTTCTTCCCTCCAGCTTTCTGATGGCAGTACTCCCAACCTGAAATCCCATGATATACTGTCTTTCCCCTGACCCTTCAAGGCATACAGGGTTATGCAGTCTGCATTTATCTGATGGCCTTTTCTATGGTGCCTGAGTTATCCCTGTGTAATTGCTGGTCTAAAAGGAATAGCAATAAATAGCAGTAGCAACTTAATCTGGATCTTAGCTTTGAATTATGTTTGGATCTGGGTACCAGTTTGGTTCGTAACAGGGACAGGGACAGCTGTAAAGTTCAATTAAGACAGTGCACCCAAGTATCACTGGGGCTGACTCTGAGGCCCTTAGTACAGGTCTGAGCCCAGACCGTGCTTGTCAGTGAAGAGAGTTACCGACCCAGCACCACCTGAAATCTCAGAGGAGCAAGGTTGCTTTTATCCATCAGCTTCTTCCTGAAACTGTCAGAAGTAGCTTCTGCAATGTTTCTACTTCATAGCCTGGTGAGTCCTGACCTGTGCAGAGCAGTCAGTGATGAACCAAAAGAAGGCCATGTCAGAGATGTGGGGAGCTGAGTGTGCTGGTAGGATGCTCATTACAGTGACTGCCTGAGAGGGTTCTTGGCATTTGACAGGATGTGCCCCAGTAAATTCCCTGCCATTAACAGATCCCGCTCCCTATATTTTCTTCGTTCTATTCTGTATTTGGTAGTGTTCGATGCGATGCATAGGCACCTGAAGCAGTGGCTTGTGTGAGGTTTGAACCAGCAGAGATCAGAGCAGCATTTCAAAGTCTTTTCGGATTCCCTGTTGCAGCTTGTTCCATCTCCTCTGGACCTGCTTCCTGCCTGAAATGCTGGAAAGAAGTTCTCTGAAACTCTGATCGCACATTCTGTTTCCCCCAGTGGTGCCTAGTAGAAGAAATCTTGTCTCTTGGATATCCAACTCAAAAGCAAAAGTGAGAGAGAAAATAACTGTTGCTTTAAATAATGAACGAAAGTACCAGGAGATTTAATTCCCCCCACCTTCCTCCCTCCCCCCATGCAGACATTCTCTTCTTTAAAAACAATTTTCCAAAGTGAGCTTCATGCTGGATCGACAGCCCTGCAAAGCAGCGTTCTCAGTTCGCATACCAAATGGGAATAACTAATGCGTGGGAGTGCAGGCTTCCACTCAGCGCTAGCAGTGTGTCTTGGACTTAATATAAATAGAAAGTTGCATATTTGTGAAGGTCTTGGGTTATCTCCCTGGTCCATTCAGTGACAAAATCCGGTGATCTTCTGAGGATTAAGGACAAGAGGAGAGATGGTCGTTTATTCACTGATTTCTAACGGGGCAATAAAAGATCAATAAATAATTTCACTACAGTGAACTAAAAAGAGTTTGCATGATGAAATGTATCTTTCTGCTTCTGTCTGTTAGCCTGCAATGTGTGTCCTCCAGGCAGAAAGCTGTGGATGTTGCTACAAATCTCCTTGAACCTGTTTTGCTTTTGAAATTGGCAGGTTGGAATTGATTATGAATTTGACACTGTTCAAATCATATTCTGTATGTTCAGAAATGCAGGATGCTGCTACTTTGTGTTTTTTGGGGGTTTCCTTCTGCACTTTCCTATAGCACTTTCTACTTTCTCTCAGTCTGCAGTTGTGATTGGTCAGCAAACTCACAATATTGCTGCTTTCTTAATGGCAGCAAGCAGGTAGGACCTCCTGGTGTAAATACTTGCCTACAGAGCTTTAATTGCTGAAAGTTTTTGTGCCGGTAAAAAAATCATTTGATAATTAAAGCAATGAGCAAAAAGAGGGTATGAGGCCACTTGAATTGCATACATTTTACTAATCCAAGTTTCTGAGCATTTTTGTTGCGTTATTTTTGGGTGTCTTATAACTGTAAAATATTGTTAGGGGTATTTTTAGGATGAATGGGCTCAATCATATAGAATACAAATCAAATCTGAACTCTTTCCAAGTTTTAAACTGAATAGGTTTTGAGGTTCAGAAAGTTTAACTTTTTTTTTTTTTTTTCTGTTCATTATCACTGCACTTCCAAATGTCCAGGTGTCAGCAGATAGCAGATTCAGAGAGCACTGATGTGCTCTGGTAGGGTTTATTCTTACGTTATTTCTAAACTAACCAGAAGCAGGATAAATTTGAAGTCTTCACTTGAAAAAGATTGCTCCGATGAAAATTCTGTTCCAGTTTTCTAGAGGACTGGATATTGCAAGTGAGGTCAGGAGCGAATCAAGTGCCTTAACTGGAGATAGGAATTAACAAGTCCAGAGCCAGGCTTTTAATAGCTGTACCTACATCTATTGTTTTTTCCTGCCTGTCAGCTAAACTTAGAATGTCATTCTTAAATAGATAAACAAATGAAGTTTTGTCGTGAATTCATATGTCCCTGAACTTAGGTGTCTTGTACACAAATATCCCATTGAAGAAAAAAACTGTAGTATCCAGAAGACGTTAAGTGATAAACAAATTCCAGCACTGCGTGAGAAGTTTTGACACCCTGGACTTCTTTTGACGAAGGGTCAGCTAAGGATGTGACATAGAGACAACCCTAATAGTGTTGATAGATGGAGGAGATGGACTGAGCCAAAGATCGACCATTTTCCCAAGCATATTACAGGACTTGCCTGTTTGTCAGTCTGCTTGCAGTAACTGAAAACAAGAAATCATAAACCCATATACAAACAAAACCATACAATTTAGCAAACAAAGCCGCTGAAAAGCTAAGAGAAATGAGAAGGAAACCCACACTGAGCCTGCTATGGAATCATAATTGCAGTATGGTGCGCTGGGACAGTGGAGATAGATGGATGTCTTAAACAGATGAGTGGGTGGCCAGAAAGAATGGAAAGTGCACTGGGACCCCAGTGGGAGGCACTGTAGAAGAATCAGTTTAATATTTTACCCATTCTTTTTGGAGGGTCAAAGAAGACAGGAATGTTTATTTTAGCACTCTAGGAGATATTTCCTTGCTAATGTGCACAACTTAGTGATCTGTTTTCCAGGTGTTTTCTGCATGTTGCAAATGAATAAAATATGTGAAGTTTGTAAAAGTCAGAGGGTAATTGCAGCAGGGAAGATATCCAGCCTGCCTTTGGTTCCTGGGCATACCAGAATGAGTGGAAGCAGAAGCAGGATTTATGCCTGGAATATGGGAGGGCAAGCTGACCTGTGGTTTTCCCACCACAGGCATGAGGGATGTGTTGGAATTTCCCCCGACAACACAAAACCATCCACCTTCCCGAGGACACAGCCCCCTGCATGGGTTCCCTTCCCCTCGCGCTGGCTCCAGCAGCCTGGATACTTGTCAAATCCCCAGCATGCAGCTGCCTGCATCTCGCACTCCATTATTATTGCTGATGCTAATCTCTGACCGTTGAACACGGGTCAGAACCAGGAGATAATTGCAGCTCCGATCCGCCAGGCACGGTCCTTTGTGAGTAGTTAATGAGTGTTCAGGAAAATAAAGCAGAAAGAAGAAAAGAGGGATTGTGGTTTGCATACAGTGAGATAGAGAGTGAATAGGAGATGGAAGGAGGGGACAATTCACTGATGGGGAAAAAAGAAAGAATTAGGAAAAAGGAAATCATTTGCTCTAAAGCTACTACTGCCTTGTTCTTGTTTCGCCCAAGTGGATGCTGCTAGCTCTGGTAAGAAGAGGACTGAGCAAGCAGGATGCAGTAACACCCAGGGTCTGTTGCAGTGCTTTTGTGATGGATGCCATGAGTGCAGATGTGGGGGTCCCTGTTTCCCCTGGCAGTCAGGGGGTATAGCCACAAGACAAATATTCTTGTGCTCTTTGCTCTGTTTCCTTACTCTGCATCCCACTGCCTGGGTGTATGAAGGTGCCCTCTAGAGCTCGGCTTTCTACTCCTGAATTTTACTTTAGTTCTCTCCTAGCTTGAGTGGCAGTGACCTGTATCATTGCATCTGAATTACCAAACTTTCTTCCCAGCTCTATCTTTTTATCACATACAGAGGCACCATTTTGGGTGTCTGAAGGAAAAGGGTGACTTTTATCCTATCTTTGCGAGGCCTGTACCCCGTACAAAAGGTAGCCACGTCTAGTGATCCACCTTCCTACATTTAACTGGGGTGACATGACTCCTTGTGGAGACTGCAGAGAGCACACGTGTTACACTTTTGGAGGAGATGGCACCACCTGTTCCTTTGACGTCTGTGTGTGTGGGGACGAGCGATGCAACGTGGTGACACCATGGCGTGGTGGGATGGCCTGGCCAGGCCTGTGGCAGGGGAAACAAGGAACCACCTCAGTGGAGGGGAAGGAAAAATGCTTCCTTCAAATGAATTAGAGTCACTGGGGATGGAGTCTGAGGGGGAAATAAATGATGGCAGCGCGTGTTTGTGTCCATATGAGTCCCCTCTCCCTAACGACCGTGTTAATGTGCTCATAAAAAGATATGGCGCAGGGGGGACGTGACTGTTCAGGCTGATTAGTATTTTATGGCAGAACTAAGCTCCGTGACAAACGACTGGCTGGGTGGGCTGTTTTTACAACCCAGAAAACTCTACTTTAAGATGCTGAAAGTATTAGTTCGTTTTCCTTGTTTTGAGCATGATTATAATACTAATAGTTATTATTGGCCATCGAGAATCTGAGGGCTGCTGTAACTCCTGTGAAAACACAAGATGGTGTGGCAGATTTGGGGTGGCTGAGTTGACTTCTAAACAGAAGTGCTCCAGCCTGGCACTGCAGGACAGGGCACCAGGCTGACAGAAGTGCCTACAACCAGCTTCAAAGAACAAGTGACATCATGGGACCTCTTGTACCTACTAACCAGAAAACTCAGGTTTGAGTCCTAATGTGTTGGCTGTACCCAACATCTCTCTGATGTTTGCTCTCAGAGAAGCATTAACTCTGCTTTGCTTCCAGTCCAAACTTGTGTGTACCATAGCTTTGTATTGTGTTGCAGTCTGGAGGTACCTGCATTTTTCTGTTGTGTTGAACTATCGACATCTCCTTTGTTTGGAAAGAGGTGGGGGTTTCCTCAGTGTGAGATACACCATGGATGCATTTCCAGGTCAGGAACAGTCTGTGGGATCTTGCTTCAAGCCAAAAGCTGCAGGGCCAGATTTATGTCCAACAATATCGGTTGAAATACAGGGTATAAATTGATAAAATGGGACAGAAGGGGGGAAAAAAATAAAGGAGAATGAACATAGGTATCCTGAAACAGGCTCTGAAATGTATCTTTACATGGGAAAGGTTTTATAAGCTGTTTATGTTTTATTTCTGTGAAGAAAACCATTTTTTGGTTGGTTGATTTTGCTGCCCAGTGCAGCAGCCCACATCTACAGGCAGCTCCCTAACATCCATTCTGGAAGGTGCTAGCAAGAGAGAATGGGTGTGAGAGTGGTGCTTTTACCTAGGAATGGAGTGTGTCCAGTTGTGTTGCCCCTGCATGGGAACATTGAGGGGAAGAAGAATCCAGATGTGTAACCTGCACAGAGACTGCTGCAACACCAGGGCTTTGCAAGGCAAGGAGCAGCTCCTTCTGTGAAGCAGTGAGCAGAGGGACTATGCAACAGGGAGCATTTATCCCACGTGCTCTGTGTTGTCTCCGGTGATGGAAAGGCTCCATCTGGTTAGAAGTCTCAGTATATAACTGCTTATCATATAATGTCACTCGGAAGTCAATTTTTTCTGAGGGGGGGAAGTGACAGGTATTGAATAGCCTAATGTCAAGAGAATAACAGGTTTTACGCCAAGAGATTTAGAAATGTGAGAGAAGTGGTTTTCAGGGCAAATCAATTCTGTAAGTGAATGTGGTGTGCTGTGCTGGAAAATCAGCTGCAGTGATGACTCCCATGGGAGGATGTAGGCAGGACAGAGCCATGCATCCTGCATGTGTGTGTGTTGTGCACACATGCATACATTAGTAATGAAGGCCTCAATTCATCACCCTGCCTTTATTCAACCATGCACATCCGCATGTGTCTCTATGCATACACTGAAGACCCTGCTACAACAGGACTTCCTAGAAAAGCTGGAAATAGCTTTCTGTGCATGAGGAACAATTCTGATCACATACTAAGTGTTAACTGAACAGAGGACCAGAGCTGTGTGAGTTATTTGCGAGAAAACCTGAAAGTATGTGAGATTCCCTGCATTTCTTATCTTGCTGCTGACTCCACCCTGGAGTCTGGCAAACCATTAAAATAATAATAATAATGTTCAATTTTCTCCTCCAGCATACAAAATAGGCTTGTTCAGCACATAGTTTTCTTCCCTTTCTCTAGACCCTTCTTCCTATGTGCTGTTTGAGAACACAATGGATGTTAGGTACTACTTGTGGAAAGAAGCACCCAACAGTGAATTGCTAACTCACTCAACCTGAGGACTCACAGAAAGAACTTGCAACTGAGCAAATTTGTTTGGAAACCTCACAAGTAGGTTCTCACACTGGAAAAGCTGATCAGCCCATCCAGTGGATAAATAGGAAGTTACCAACTGACAAACCTGGCAGCTGGGACTATGCACTGCAACTCACAAACTGAATATTTGGAGTCACTCAGCAACCAAAATATATGGTGAGATGTGGGTATTTCTCCTATAAGTTCCAATAATATGTGGATGCAAGGAAATTGCCATTTGCACAGGGATATTCTACAAACTGGTAGAGAGCAGAAAAAATATTTGTTATTAATAATTTGCTCAGTTTGCCTTAGTCTGTAAAAGGTGAAATAACCCTTTGCCTAATTCAAGGGGACCCAGCCTGCCTATGGTCATCTTTCAAGCTCAACATGAATGCTGCAGGCACGACACAGAACCAAAAGGAAACAAAAATGGAAACATTTTTCCAAGCTCCACCTGTGGGCTACAAATGCCACGCTGAGGTGCCAAGGTGAAATCCACACTGTAGCTCATGACATGGTGTTTTTGTTTTCCTCTTCTAACAGCCAGCAGTGAAATAATTAACAGCAGTGGCCTTTCTACTGCCTCTGAGACATAGGAGCCCTTGGGAGGAGTGGGAAAGTTTTCAGATCTGTAGATTTGAGGTGTAGTTTTGCCATGCGCTTCAGGTGAGAAGCTTAAAACCTCATCCACGTGTTTCTCCCTCATTCAGATGGTGACAGGTCCACAGCCATGTAGCTATGGTTCCCTGCATCCCTGAAACAATTGCCCGGGGGCACCCACAAATGTTCTTGCACGCTGTCATGGGCACAACAGCCTTGGCAAAGCTGAATCCAGCCTTCAGCTCCTGGCTTGTGAGTGACTCGTGTTCCATCATCTGTGCTGATGGGCTGTCTGAGGGTGGTAGTAAACGCACGGGAGCCCAGACTGAAGTTCAGGACAGCGGGAGATGTTCTTGCATGGGCATGTTTGCCATTAACTTCCAGGCCTGCTCCTGCTTGAAAAATCCAGCATTGCAGAGCAGCAATATTTCTGCTATGGGATTGTTATGTCCTGAGCACTACTGTGCTTTTGATGAGGGTGGGATGAAGGGTAGGAAGTTTTGGCTTGTCGTACGTACCGCCTAATTTATCTCTTGCAAATGTGCGTAGAGCTCCATGTGCATAAGTGGCTTGTTTCTGGGAAGAGTCTGAAATTCTGGTTCCATAGCAGAAGTGATGAAGGATGTGCCTGCAAAAGAAGAGGGAAGAGGAATCAAACAGCTAGCTTTTTCTTCTCTCTGACAAGCTTTCTCTTTTCTTCAGGAAATAATAATAATTAAAATATCTTGCTTTCCTCTTGATTAGTGGCATGGGTTACCCCATGCTGAAACCTCCTGAGATCAGACTGTTCCAGGGCACCCTGCAGAGGGGCTTGGAGACTGAAATCTGTGGGCTCACCAACACAGCATACTGCAGAGTTCCCACATGGGGAGAGGTATGTGTGGTTGAGGGAGCTGCTCATGCTGTTCTGAGGTCTCCATGAGGTCTTCCCAGGAGCCACGAAGGTCTCTGGTAAAAGAAGAAGCAGGGAGGATTCCCAAGCATCGTGACACCTAGATTTGGGTTCAGGTCTGAGCCCATGCCTCCCATTTTGCAGTGTGCAGCTCTCAGTACATGAAACAGAATTCATATGCTGCAAGTGAGGAGGCTGGAGCACTGCAGCAGAAATCAGAAGCAGAAAGGTTTATTACAGAGCAACCAATCGAAGAGCTGGTATCTTAAATGCACTAACTCCAGCCTGGTCTGAACTAGCTTCCTTACTAACTTAAATGATTGCATCCTGCTAGCTTTTGATGCCAGAAAGAAAGAGACTGTCTCTTTAAATAGAGGAGAAAATGATAGGGGTGAGGTGATCTGATTAGTCTGTAAGATGAGCGGAAATTAGTTATTTTCATCCTTAATCACCCACGGGATGGGCCAATTATCGAGCTGTTAGAGACCTATTAGATGGTTGGGAACTCACCCTTCCTCACCTCCCTCCCATAACCCGGCATGAAATTATTGAAGTCACTCAATTTCACTCTCATTGAAACCCATGAAGGGAGATCTCACAGCAGAGCATGGGGTGGCTGCAGAGGCCTTTTTCTAATTACTAGCAGCACTCCTGCTTCCAGAAATTGGTTTATTGATTTCACCCAAACCGCCTCCCTGAAAATGCAACCTTCAGGTTTGCAGGAACAATTCTATCTATCTGTTTGTCTGTCAGCCTATCTGCTTGTCTATCTGTCCTCTCGTTTGACTAATCTGGGAGAGACAAGCAAACTTTTAACAGCTGACTGTCTAATCAATGCAGCTTGTTTATCTGCTCTTGAACAAACTTTAATTTTACATGTGTATTTGCTAACATGTTCACTGAGAGGTGCTTATGAACAAGTTGCAACCTGTGGCTTCTCCACTAATTGGATTTCCTAAGTATATTTGCCATTTGGTATCACCATGGTGAAGGAAGATTGGTCAGATCCCCTCACATGGCATTGGCCTCCTTATTCCCTGCCTCTGGCTGGGTGACTGTGGAGAGGGCATTGGTAAGTCATTGTCCTTTGGAAGACAGAATGAATAATTGGGGGAACAAGGAGGAGTGAAATTAGAGTTGATTTTTCTTTCTTGGCAATCAAATTAAGGCCCTACAGCTAGAAAAGGTGATGTCATATGCTGGGGTAAGATCTGAAATAATTTTCTCCTATTGCACTCATAGAAAGTAATCATCAGAGATGATTGCATAGTATCAGTCATGATGCAGTGGCTCTGTCCTTGCCTGCTTTGCCTAGCTGCCCATGTTTCACAGCCTTCAGCAGAGCCTTGTGCAGCACCAGCTGCAGAGGATGAAGCTGGGCGCCTTTCCCTCCTACATTGGACTGCAGTTCTGCTAGGTCACTGCCTGGGAAGGTGGAAACTCTGCTCCCTGCTTAGAGCTCAGTGCTGCTTGGGATGTTTTAGGGTTTCTGAGACAGCTTTGTGAGGCTGGTGGACTACCAAAGACCCAAAGGACACCTGTGCCTGTCTAGAGCTGTAGCTTCTGTTCATCTGCATGTTGTCCCATGGCTCTCAATGACTGTGTTTAAACAGATGAATCAAGCCCCCATAACCTCTGTAGGGGAAGACAGCGTGGGATTTCGCTGTGCAGCTTCTATGCCTTTCAGCACTGTGACAGGCGATCTGGAGGCTTTTCCTGTAAGCCTGCCCCTGTGTTGCAGGAGTGCATCACCATTCCTCAGAAAACTGGCAGCAGTGTGTCCTGGGAGACAGAAAAGTAGCTAGAAAGATGAAGGGATTAAGCCAAAAGGATGCCTCTGATTCTTTTTAGAAATAAGAAGATTAGTCCTAGTCTGATTGAGAGTGCATGTCCTTTTCTGGATCCAGCTGGAGCTGTGGAAGAGGTTGCTTACCCTTTACAGCCAGCCATGCCACACAGATGTTAGTGCAAGCAGTGTGCCAAAGCAGTGCCCATCAAAATGATCCCACTCAGCTCTAATCTGCCTTGTTTCCACTGCCGTGTGTTAGGAGGGAATGATAGCACAAGCCATTTTACTGGCAGGTCTGAGAACATGGCAACTTCTCCTGTGGGTTCTCCAGCTCTGCACGTCCTGCAGACAGCAGCATCTTCGAGTAACCCGACTATTTGTAGAGGTCTTGTCTGTCTCACACCTTCACTCACCAGATGATAGTTCAGTCACAGACCTACTCTCACCATGCAACGCCTGCAGCCTCTCTATCTTGTAGACCTTGGGATAAATGCTCATAGTATACACAATGAAAATGAAATGAAGAGGATTGTATGGGACTTATACTTTTTAGCTGAGGGGCAAACAGGGCAAATTCTGGGAAATGTTTGTGCAAAATATCTGCTTATTTTATAACACACTGTTAGAGGTACTGCCAAGGGCAGGTTTGATACAAGAATCTAGGAAATTCTGCATCTTCTCTGCCTGAGACCTTGCGTCTGTTTTTGCTGCAACTGTTCTTTGAGGTTTGGAGTATTTAAAGAATAGAAGTTAATTTCCCTCCTAGTAGCTTTTGGATAGGTTTTTGTTGCAAAAATACCAATGCCCTTCTGAAGGACTGCGGACAGCCTTCAGGCAGGTGCCTGGGTAACTGAGATGAGAATTAGCCTCTGTCTTTCTTTAGCTACACCCTGTCTGTGCAAAGAAGAAGGGGAGATTACTTTTGGCTGTCTCACCGACTTTAACCATCTTTGCTTGGTCTTTCATTAATTTACAAGTTCTGTTTATTTGCAAAGCATGTTTTACTCCGGATTTGCAAGACGTTGCAGGGATGGCCCATTACAGCAGGTGTTTGTGGACGCAAAAGGGAAGTCTAGACTTGTTTGAACCAGCCTTCTGTTGCAGAGTGTGTTTTCTAGCAGTTTCACACAGCTTTGCCTTCTCTTTAGGCATCTATACAGGGGGATAGCTAATGTACTGCGGATGGTACATTGGGCAAAAAAGCATAGGGCTAACTGTGATGATCTGCCACCATCTGTAGAAAGCATTTAGGTACTGTGATTCTGGGTAGCCTGTAAGCACCTGATAAATACTGTTACTGTGTGTTGGAAGTGACTTGATTGAGCTGGCTGCTGCCATTACAGTCAGTTCCTGAGCTGTAAGTTAATGTTTCTTCCTGTGACAGAGCCCTGGTCCACACTCAGCAGGAGTTTTCTACCCCTCCTCGCTCTCATTCTCTGAGCAGGGAAGCCAGAGTCCCGGGAGCCCGTCTCCATGTTCAGTTGGCAGTTCCTCCTCATCCTCCCTCCTGATCCCACCTGGTCCAGACCCACAGGCATAAGAATGCACTCCCCACTATCTCCCTGCTTCTGGCTTTAACCTCCACCTCCCCTGCATTTCTTGCTCAGAACTGCCCTAAATTAAAGGGCAGCACAGCCTCGACCCAGACTAAACAGATGGCATCTCTTGTAACATTCAGGCGTGAATTTCCTGCATGGGCTGAAGGAGAGGGCTCAAACAGGTCTGTTCCCCCTCATCAACTCTGCCCAACATCATGCTCCAAGTCATGGCCACAAGAATGGTTGTGGCTGTGCAGAGCTGTGCCCTGTCCATTTTTCTCCTGAATGTGATCCTGGCAACACCCATGGCTTTGTCTGTCCTTATACCCCAGTCCCATGAGACTGGGCCATCTCAGATACACCATTTAATCACAGAAGGCTGACATGATGCTGAAAGTGATTTGTCGTGTCCATGCTGGCAGTTAAGTCATTGCCAGCAATTGCATCCAAACGCAATAAATTGCCGAGTGTGGACTGTTGATGTGAAAGTATCATGGCTGTCATTTCAGCACAGGCACTGACTGCATAGCTTTTCACTCCAGCCAAGGCTTTGAGCTGGGTATCTAATGGGCTTAAAATCCTGTACAACTACATTCTCCACTAGTGTCAGTTCATTGGGTTATGCCTTGAGAAAATTTTGCCTCCTGTTCTTTATAAGAAAATGGCTTTAAAAATAAGAATCTTTGGGGAGGAGGGGGCATAGAGAGATGGAATTGTTAATTGAACTATAAAAACAGATGATGAGAGTCTTTCAAAGCAACTCAATATTACAGAAAAGAAGATCTGGAGCAAAGAAAACTCCCTTCCTGCCTCTCTGCCCCAAAAAGGGCTGAGAATGAAATGCTCATAACCCAGAGCTTGTGTTTGTTTAAGAGTAGTCTGGGATTTACCTAACTTATTACAGCTTTAGTGCACAGCAGTAGTATCAGCAGCAAGGGCATGAGAAATATTAGATCCAGGCAAATAGAATGTGTCAATCCAAAGTGGTAAGGGCTGTAAACCTCATCTATTTATTTTTTCTAGAGCTAGCAGGGAAAAAATATACATGGTTTTTGGCAAACCCTCACCCCCTTCCCCAGTAATCCATTGCTTTGGATAGTACATATCACAGTGGCTTTGACAAATAGAAATCTAGGTACGTGGTCATTTCCATGTAATGGGGTTATTTAGCCACTGCCTTCAGACACATTTCATTCTGTGATTCCAGACACTCAGACCTTGCTCCAAAGTCCGCTACAGATGACCTAGCTTTTCATGTCCGTGACATACTGATCAGGCCTATACGTGACTATGTATTTATACTCTACTACACCAGGAATTTTACTTGAGAAAGATCTGCAGCATCAGAACTGTTCCTTCTAAAATAATTAACAGAAAAATGTTCTCTGTGAAGAAAATTGATCTTAGACTGTCATGGGAGATGATGTTCTCTGACGTAACTGGAGAAAGACGTTTGGCTGGACATCATAGATTTTTCAAGTGTGCATAGTTTCAAGTGAATTTAGTGTTGTGGAAGGGGCCAAATTGAGGACTGTGAAGACTGATGGACATTTGTTAGCACCTGCAAAGGTTGATGTGAGTAAACTTTCCTTTATCCAGCCCTAGCCTTACCAACAGGCCGTTTTCCTCCCCAGCTTGGTTTTTGGGCTAAGGAAGGACTTTTATCCTCTCAACTGCTTTTCAGTTGTACAGAATATTAAACGGTGTAACAGCATTGGCTTCAGTAGGGCTGCCAGTACCTGAGACTTGGATTTAGTGAGAAGCGGTGTACTTCCTGAGGTTCTGTTTGTATTTTCCATTCCGTGTTCCCATGCACAGAGCAGGAGATCAAATGTCAGCAGACTTGGGCTGGATCCCTGATTTCATCACTGATCTGCAACGTGACCTTGGATGAGGCCTGTGTCATCTATGTGATTTACTTCTTACATTTGTAACTAATGGTCCTTACCCGTGACCGAATAGCCCTTGAAGTGTTGTATAGTGTCAGTGTACTAAACATTATTTATGAAGAACCACAGGGTACCTAACCCCGTGGAGGTGCTTTATTAGCTGTGGAGGAATGTCTTCAACTATTGTATCTATTGTTGTGGTTCTTCCCTAGTGCCCAAGCAGTCTGTTTCCCTTCTGGTGTCCAGAAAGAAGAAGCCAGCACCCCTTTTACATCCCACCCCAGGGGAAAGCAGCCCTCTGCTGCCACAGACAGTCTCTCCGACGGCTGTTCCACTCAGTGGCTTCCCATTCTCAAAGGACAAACACTTTTCTCTTTACCCAAATGCTCCAGCAGTTTTTAATGTTCTCCCCATTTCTCAGCTTTTTTTATTTTTACAGAGCTACCTTTCCTTTTCTTACTACAATGTTAAAAAGAAGAATAAAAATAAATAAATAAATAAAAAGAAATGAAAAATGTGACAGGGCAGAAGGAAGCCAGCAAGAGTCGGCTTCCCCAAGATGCGTGCCTGCTCTGTGCCAGGAAGTTGATCCACTTTGGATGATCTGGGGGGACCTGCCCATTAGCCTATGTCCTGTGGTATGTTTCTCTCTCCTCCATGTAGTTTTTGGCCCCCCCCCCCCCCCCCCCATCAGCAGGGGAGGAAAGATGGAGATAATATAGTTGGATCAATGTCAGCTTGGAAAAGGTGACTGAAGAGCAGGGGCAGAAGAATTACTCTGCCCCTCTCTGGGGCAAGTGCCTTGCAGCCAAGACAAGCTCTGAGGCTACAGGTAGTCACAGGGAGGAAAGCCCTTGTCCCGTTGGCTCTGTGCTTTGCCAGTCCTGTCTTAGCCTGATTTCATTATTTACAAAGTGGCCCAATCTGACACAGATGACCTAACCTCCTTGTTTCTTTATCAGTATTCACTACTTCAGCTAGTTACTGTGTTCTCTCTGCCATTCCTTCTCCATCCCCTTCTCCTTCCCAGAGAACAGCCTTAATCCAGTTACATTTTCATCTTGCTGGGAAGTCATCCCACCTGAAAACTCAAGCCCAATAACCCTTTTAAGCTCCTTCTTGCTATGTTCCTTACCTAACTTTCATTGCCAGATAAAAATCTTACACATGTAGACGCCGTGGAGAGCCAAGCTCCTTTCAGATGCTTTTGTGACCTGTTTACTGAGAATTTCTTTATCTTGCAAAATCCACATTTCTGATGCTGGAGGCCTGGGGTCTCAATCTCTACTTTTCATAGACATTTCAGTATAGCTACTTAGATTTCTAACAGAACAACAACATGATGCTGTTCACACGGTATAGGAATGATACACCCCTCAATCAATCTAGGAAAAGGGCCTACAAGGTAAACCATGTTTATGGTGTTGCAGTTTCCATGAGGAACTTGGATCTTTATAGCTTTAAGTGGATACCAACAGAAAGAAGGCTGTTAATTTTTCCTTGTAGGTGTGATCAGGGCTTGGTTTGTGAGAGAGACGCAAGGGAAGGGGCCGAACAAAGGTTTACAAAAATAATTAGCTTTTCTGCCCTCTCTTGCCAGAGACATCAGCCCTCTCTATCACAGCTTGGCCACGTGAATAGTTGATTTCTCACCATAACAACAGAGGTGGAAGTAGACAGCAGGCTGGGGGCAAGAAAGTGTATATGAGGGCAAAGTAGGGCAGCAATATGTTTTTTTACAGCTGGTCTAAATCTCTTTTCCACTGGTAGCCCATCTGCTTTGGGAGATTCCTGTCCCCTTTCCTATTTTCACCCTTGCCTTTGTGGAACTCTTACTGAAGGCTTCTGCCCATCTTTGCTGCATTCAGTCAGCTGCCAGCTGAGCTGAAATATAAACCAAGGTAACAGAAATGTTTGGGATGGTAGCAGGACCTTTTAAAATGCTAATAGAAAGCTTTACTGGTTCCTGCCTAACAGCCTGAATTAGCAAGCCTTGTGCTTGATTTAGCAAAGCTGTGGGCTGCTGCATCTTGCCCTGCACGCCAGTGTAGATGAGGACTGAAGGTTATTTTCAGTCTCGGAGTTGCTTCCTTGCTCTGCGTCCTGTCAGATGGGTGAGTCTCCAGACTGCCAGGGGCCATGAAGAAGGGTAAGTTGCTGTTCTGTGCCTTTTGCCAGCTCAGGCTCCTTTCCTGCTGAGACAGAGTGTACAATTTGCTTAGCAGCCAAAGACTCAGTGCAGGGCTTTTTGAAGAATCTCTGTGCAATTAGTATGGCAAATTGGAGCCTCCCAGGAGGATACACAGCATCACGCATACCAGCAACAAGATCTCAGCTCCTCAGTACAGAAGGAACCTCATTTAATGTATTAAATATTTAATTAATGAGCTGAAGCTTTAATGAGGTGGTGATGAAGATGCCAAACAAGTTACTGGGACAGGAATATCCTACCCCAGAGATAATAAATGGTTAGTTACTATTCTCCCAGTAGTAAATTTTTCCCCAGCAACACTACTGCTTGGGGAAGCTCTCAGTACCCTTTGGTCTCATCCTGTCTAGATGAAGGGAATGACACAGGTGTCTACAAGTGGGATGTAAAACTCCTTTTTTCCTTTTTTTATTGAGGTGGAATAGGTGATGCAACTTTTGCGTGGGACAAGAGGACTATAACAGGTGGGTGCACAGGAATTGGTAGCATGAGAGTGGACCTCTTGTTTTCAGGGTACTCAGTGTGAGAGTGATCATTTCTCCTCCTTCAGATGGGGTCCTCTTAAGACTGTACATAAGCACTGGTTGTCGGGATGTGTCAGATTCTCCTGCTTGGATGGATGAGGGCCAAAGGGCTAAGAGACACTGGAGGCCCAGGGTCTTTTTCAGGCAGGAGGTGCTCAAAGAAGAGTCCAGAGGGAATTTTGGTGATGTGACAGAAGGATGCGAGAGCCAAGATAATTCTTACTGTTTCCAGCCTGTGCAAGAATTGCTTTAGCTGATCAGCCCCTGTTATGGGAACCTTGGGATTTGAAAAGGAATAATAAAAGATTAATCGAGAAACTCCTGAATGAATTCAATAAAAATGACATATGGAGCGTGCACCATGATGTTTTTATGATTAGGCTGGCAGATAATTGGAATGAGCAGATTCTGCCCCACGCTTGGTCAGGCCTGGTGTCGCAGAGATCCTTCTGGTTTCAGTGTTCCCTCACAAAGAAAAAAAAAAAAAAAAAAAAAAGCAGAGGGAAAGGGAAAGTATTATAAAGGAGACAGACCAAATGCTTTCTCTGCTCACTCCAGGAAAAAGCTGTGAGAAAGCTGTTGTTTAAAGTGCATTTCAGATTTCAGAATACAATCTTCCATGCCACAGGTTTGGGCCTGGTTTTGTTTGCTGCACACCTTTCAGAGGTGGAAACGACAGAGCATGATAAGAACTACCTGTTCGGAGTCGCCTTTATGAAGAAAAGGCCCCTTTGCCATCCTTACCCCAATTTGATATTTCCGTAGGGCATTGTTTTCACTTCTTGCAGCATAACTTGTGTACAGCCTTTCTTCCCTCACCATCTTACCCTCCTGTACCTCTCAGCAAGTGTTGTGGTCCCAGCCTTCCATGCAGTCCCTGCCAGCCTGATTGCAACTTCTCCTTCACTTCAGAGCTCACGGTGCCCAAGTTCACCCAGCATCCTTGTTACCTGCACGCATCTGCCTGCTGATCCAGCTCAGTATTTCTTCATCCACCTCAGGCTCTGGCATGAAATCTCAGACCTGCCCTGTCTTCACCACCTCATTTTTTTTCTGCCCATTGCTTTACTTATTTTTTCCTGAGTTTCTCTGTGCTTCAGCTTCAAACTGAAACAGAGAGAAGACAAGTTGTGTGGGACTGAGCTGCAACTTCATCACGTGGCTGCATTGCCGCCCTCAGCCAAGACCAGGCTGACCTCCGCTCCTTTTAGTTGTCACTCCAGGCAGTTCTGCACTCTGCTCTCCGGAGGTGATAAGGTAACGTTACTGCCCTGCACGAAGTGCAGCAGGGAAGGGGGTGCTTGCTGGAGTTTTCTTGACCTTTCAGCTCCTGACATTGTGCAGCATCAATCCCTTCCCAGCCCTGATGGGAAGATTATCAGTGTTAGATGCAAGCGGTGCCTACTGACAGCTAACAGCCATTCAGTCAGCTACCAGCCTCCCTCACCTCTTTTTGCCCTGCTAAGTGTGCTCACTGAAGAAGTTGTTTCTTGCTGTCTGCACACAAGCCCTGTCTGTCACTGCAGGCCCGTCTGACCGTGCTCCTGACACCCAGCCCTCAACCCACACAGCCAGATCCCCTGAAACCTAGGGCTGGGATCAAGGGGTTGATTCAAGCTGATGAAGAGGCAGGAGCCACTTGTGAAAAACAAACAAACAGTCCCTCAGAAACAAATAGTAGATTCTCCTCTGAATGTTCAGCTTATCTCTATTCATTCCCAAACAGTATTTGGGGATAGTCAGGCCCAGCTAAGCCCTCCGTTCCCCTGGGTGTCATAGTACATTTTGCTCGGACCTTGACAAGGGCTTTGGAGGACACTGCTGTAAAATCTACCCTCTGCTGCTTCGCTCTGCTCATTTCAGGCTTCCTCAGACCCTTTCTAACATAATGAGCTTCCTTTTGATCAAGACCCATCACAATCTCCCTGCCCAGCCAGCTCTGCCTCTCCATGCTGCCACCAGTCACACACCTGCCAGGAAAGCATACTCCTGCTTTCTTTCCTGCTCCCTTCTGCCATCTGCAAAGGCACTGCTGTGTTCTACCCTCAATTCCATATTTATGGCAGCACATATTCCCACACCCTTACCCCCTGTCCCCTCCAAAATAACCCACCCCAGAACAAAGCAAGCTAACTCTTCATCACCCAGCGTGCAGAGGTCTGCCTGTTGCGGTGGTGTGTGTGGTCTCATTGCTTCCTTCTTCCCCATCTGTCTGTAACCACCCACTCTCTTGCCTTATATTTAGCTTTTCCTTTAGGCAAAGACCATCTTTTTGTTCCACGCATGTACAGCACCAAGCAGAATGGGGCCTTGCTCCATACTTGATGGATCAGAGTGTTACAGCTTTTGTGATAATAGGTGATAATAAAAAGTATTGATTGTTTTGCAGCGTGAGGCTGTGATGAAATGATGGAAGGTTATATTATACCTTTCATCTTAGAAAGTCAAAAAGAGAGTGGAAGAAATGCGAGAACATGGGGATTTAGTTTTTTTGTTTTGTTTTGTTTTCCTGAGGTGGATGGAGTTTTTCTGATGTGCTATGGAGCCCTAAGGATTCATGCTCTCTTTTCATCCTACTTTAGTATCCTGCCATCTCTTCTTTAAGGCCATGCATGCAATAACTATGCTCAGAAAATTTCCCCTAAAAGACCTTGTCTCACCCATTTAGGAAGTTCTTGATACTATTTCTTGTTATTTACTGGATACAGAGTCTGTGAACGAATTTCTGTGTTGCAGCCAAAAGCGTGATTTCACAATGGATAAAAGTAACCACCCTAGCTAAATTAAAGTCAGTAGTGGTGAGCTTCATGATTACCAGTGTGGGCTAGCAGTTTACTTACAAAGCTTCTCAAGTGGATTTACATAGGCCTCTTGTAATTTTATTGTTACTTACATAAACAGCATATGAGAACAAGCTAGCTCGTGTATATCTGTGCTTCCTGCAACTTAACCCTCCAGTGAAGATGTGCCCTACATGAAAGAGGAGAGGAGCCTCTATCAAGTCTCTAGAAGAGGAGCCTTTTAGCTGCCGCAGCTTCCTAGGCATGAGATTTCCCATGGAATTGATTCTCCAAGGGAAAACACTATTTCATTTACAATCACAAAACACAGCAATGTTTGACAGCTTGAAAATGTTAGAATCTGAACAGAATGTTTTGACTTGGATTGGTTCAAACATTTGCACTTGCTGAAAGGAATCAAAGCATTTTGCTGTGCATTTCTTTGACATCAAGTGGCACCTGCCCATGGAGCTGTGGTGCCTCATGGGAGGTGTAGTTTGGATGCATTGTGTGTGCAGCTGTTTTCATGGACCCGTCTGCTTGTCTGAAGTACGTTTCCAATAGCATGCAGCAGATCTGCTCTGAATGAGCTGAACGGTGCGGGGTAAAGCCAGAGAGCAGCCAGACGTTATGGAAGATCAATTCTAGTACAGGCAAGAAAAAGGGCTATTGAAGCGTTCAGCATAACATTCCAAAATGAAATGTTTGGTTTCAAGGAATGTCAATAGACGTTGTTTGGATTGGAGAAGTGGAAAAATGACTGTATTTCCGGTTGTGTTTTTCAAAAAAAAAAATTGTTCCTTTGGAAAAATGTGTATTAATTAAGCTTTTCATTCAGCAAATTGTAGTGTTTTTCATGGGCTGGACCACCCAATTCTATTCTTAGCTAGCATAAGAGCTCAGTTTCACAGTAGGTGTAATAGGATTGATTCAGTCTCAGCCACCCCAGGGGTGGAGCTAACCCAATGATTAGTGACACAATTAATGATTTTTACCCTTGTTGCATGAAAAGATGTATGTTGTTTTGAGCTTTTTTTCTTTTACATTCTGAGAAGTATTTTTTTTCCACTGGAATTTGGAAATCAGCTTAGATGAACAGAGAACATACTGACTTGCTTTCTGAACAGTGGAATCCCAGCCTTTTTATATAGCTCATATCAACAAAGTTGTGGAAAAGAAAGCATTTTTACTTCAATAACTTCAATCACAAAAATGAAAATAATAATAAGAAAAATCCCTCCTTCTGTCTGAAATGCTGCCACCTCTGGAACAGAGCACCTACTGTTAAGCAACAGAGCACAGCTCAGCAGCATGCTAGCAGAGCAATGAAAACTAATGTCTTCCCCATCTGAAATTGCAGGAGTGGCTTAAAGAGTGATAAATTATTACCCCTGGTGTTTGCCTGGGACACGCAGACTAAAATGTGGGGAGGGAAAGCAAGCCAGGAGATCATAAATGACAGCAGGTGGGAAAGGCCTAAATTATGTTTTTCCTTCTGAAGTGAGATACCTTTCCTGGGATCTCTCAGAGAGACGGCCGCATATGGGGGCAGCTCTGTGCATACTGAGTGGGACTGCTCTGAGCCTGTGATTAGAATGCACCTATTTAATCCTCTGAAGCTGGTGGATTAGGGTATGCCTCTCTGATTTATTTTGTCTGTTTGGGCTGTGTACACACTGTGTAGGGGAATTTGGATCTAATCTTTGCCATCATTATAATTAATTAGACGCTATTCTTCAGGATGTAATGCTGGCGATAGTGCTCTTACATGGGTCTGTGTGCTCCTCACATACTGTGCCGCGAGAAGAGATCTGCTGGGGAGATAGTTGTTAATTAATTGTTTAGTTTGTCAAAACAACACACTAGGCCAAGTTCAAACTTGGTGTTAGGCTGTTGATTTCAGCTGCCTGGCACCCAGTGAGGGATTTGCCCCCGGAGTTTTTGTCCCTTTCATTTCCCTTTTAATGTTATTTTTGGACCGTGCTGCAATGGCAGCTAGATGTGAATGTTTCCATGTGGGAAAGTGGCAGGTATGAAGGGAAGGCCATCAGTCAGCTAGGCTATTAGTACAGCTGTATTCTTCTTCTCTAAAGAGAGCTTCAGAGGGAAGGAAGGAGGGAGAGAGAGAGATTTTGCAGGCACAGAAGAACACCGAGCTGATGAAGGAACTGGACCTTGAAAAGAAGGGATCAAATCCTGGGAACCAGAGAGACCTCCAAACGTCACCAAAGAGGCTATTGTTCATGGTCAAATATGCCATTCACTGTGGTAGGTAGGTATTCCTATGCCTACGACTGGTTTGCATCTGGCTGTGCAAGAGTGTCCCATCCACTTGCATGCACATGGACTAGTGTTGGGAATATCTGCAGGTGTGAACCAATGTTGTGTGTGGATGTTTGTTACTGAGCCTGCATGGAAACTTGTCTGGGGCAGGGAATTTGTGTTGCTGTAGTGCTACAAACCTGCCACTAAAGACACAGAAGTGTGTTGGGAGGAAGAACTTAATTATGTTGCTGAGAGTGTGTGCTGGTATATGGGATCAGTCACACAGAGTGTGTGGGTAGAGTGTCTCTGCATGTGGTTGCAGGCCTGAACATCTGGAATTGGCTGTGCCTGTGGAAATGTCTGCATGTCCACAGAAGTTTTTATGCACACCTGAGTTTCTGCTAAGACTTGTCAGTGTGTGAGACACAGAGACAGACAGTCTTAGGCTGTCCCTCTGAGTGTTTTTACTTGCCCGTTTGCCAATGCAAGTTGTGTGTATGTAGGCACAGGGGTCCCACAAGGAGTACCTTTTTTTCTGTATACATGACAGGTACTCCTGCAGCCACACCGTGCATGTGTAGATGACATGTATTCTTTCCTTCCATAGCAAGCAAGCTCTTTAATTCCCCTTCCCATCTCATCTTCTGCCCATTTCCCATGGCTCGTGTACTACTGATTTCTTGTTACTAGCCATTATGTCTGGATTTTCTTCCAAGCGTGTAAATCCTTGTGGCAGACTGACAGAAAAACACATCTCAACAGATGGATTTGCCTCACCTGGGTTCAAAGCCAAGTGGACCATCAGTGGACACAAGGTACCAGCTCCCAGGAGAGCTCAAACACACACCACTGACCTTTTCATGCCTACATAGCTGTAAAGTATTTGAATATAGGTAGTAACCTGTGCTACCCATTGTCCACCTGCGTTAGAGCACTTGTTTTAGCTTTCAGTGGATTTAGGCTTAGGACTTCAACAGATTTAGCTTACTGCTGAGCCCAGCCCCTGAGTCTTCTCTGACTCTGCTGCAGAACATACTGTGGAGGCAATTATTTATTTATTTATTTTTAATGATGAGTCTCACACAGCTACATTCTCCATTCAGATTTCCAGTCATGCCAGTGGTAACAGTAGTGGCACTTGTATTATGAAGCTCGAACTGAGAGAACTGAGCATTTTCCCAAGAAAGGGCAGCTCAATTACCTGTTTCTACAGAGAAAGCTGAGAGAAGGAATGAAAGAAAAGGAACGACACAGAAGTCTCATTCCTTTATGCTCTGGGTTCTTTGTGGTTTCCTTTGCAAAGGTCAAAGACTTGTCTCAAGAAATGGGAAATTACCTGAATCCTTTAAACTGTGGTCCCTTTTCTTCTTAAAGTGGCCTAATTCCAGGGAGCTTAAAGTCTAAAGGGATTTGATCCTGCCTCTCTCTCTCTCTCTTTCTCACAGCAGGTTTGATGGTGCTCAGATTGCTCAGTTGTATTTTATTCTGTGAGACAAACACTTAGGTTTCTCTGAGCTCCTACACCTGTCATGTATGTTCTTTCCTTGGCCTGTCTGGAAGACAACGTTTCTAGAGGGGTAGCTAGCAGGCAGAGTCTTTTTGCTTTAATTATAATAGTAGAAATCGGCAAAATATACGGTGCTAGGCTATGTTTGAACATCCCTGAGACATGAAGATCTGATGTTGGATGGTGCTGACCAATCTGGCACCCTTCTGTTGCTGCATGACATGTTGCAGCCCTTCTGCGTGCTATAGCCATAGCTCTCTTGGCAGGACTTTATCATACTTCATCAGGGCCAGCTAATTTTCTTTTGCCCATGTGTTCCTCCAGTAAAGATGCCTAACTTAGTAGGACTTTCCATTGATCATTCACCTCCATGTAGTTGACATGCTTGTTTGTCCATGGTCATAGCAAACCTAGCAAGATGCTAGCTGGCACGGAGATGTCTTGGGTCTTTCCCAAATGCTGAAGAAGAGACAGAGTGAAACATCCTTTTTCTTATCTTCGTTCAGTTCCCAGAGCCTTGAGAAGATTCAACCTTGCCTATAGAACCAGACAAAACTCTTTAACAAGTAGTAAAAGAGGTGGGATAGAGTCTGGGTGTAGAGGTAACACTGGATAATCTTGGGCCAAATCTTGCAAGGAATTTTAGCAAAAATAAAAAATAAATTAATGTTGGTGATCTTTTCACAGAAATACCTCATTTATTGAAATGACATTAACACTGATCTAAATTAAAAGATTAGGCAGCATCTTGAATAACCCAGGGAAGAAATAAAATGTATTTCAGTTGACTCAGTATGGGATTGGACCAACAAAATATGTTTATGATTTATTTTTATTTTGAAATTTACAATATTTTTTTCTGTTTAAATCAAGCCTTTTGTTTTTCTCACTGGATTTTTCAGTGAGATGCTGCAACAAGCAAACTAAATCCTTCCTTGGTCCATTTGATCCTTGGCTACTCCAGCTTCTCCTTGTTCAAGCAGAAAGAGAAGGGCAAACTAAAGTATCATACAAGTGTCAGACCTGAGAAGTACTAGCTCCCAGGTCCAAACCCCCTTGGCTCATTCCTGAGGTTTGTATGTCCGTGATGATGTAGGGCCTATTAAAAAAAGACCGCATCCTCAAGACATCCCTTCCTTAAGTGATGCACTGTCTCCAGTATTTTTATAGGACAGCACTAATTTTTCATAATGAGACACATTAGGCTCCAGCCCTTTAATAGACTTGTCAAGTCTCATGTATTCAGAATGAAATTAGCTCATTTAGTTCCTGTCTCTCACTCCCCTGTTGTGCTGCTGCTGCTAAGATGCAGATGTGCCGTGCCATGCCCCTCTGCTGCTCCAGGAGGACCTGCCCAAATGTAGCCAGGCAATTTGGTGCTGCCAGGAAGACAAGGAGCACAGTGTGTGGTGAGCACTGCAGAATGCTGCCCTGTCCGTGTCGTCCACGCTCTCTTATTGTGTCACACAGTGCGTGGACATCTGTGGGAGCCCTCTGGGCTTGCCCAGGACAGGGATGGAGGAGGAGGCTCCTTAGCCTGGGACCTTGGTCTGCTTTGTCCACCATTAGAGATGTTCCCTGGCTGTTCCTCTTTCCTGTAGGTGTGGATGGTGCCTCCAGAGGTAACTGCCCCCACCACCTCTCCTTCTCATTGAGGAGGATCTCCCCCTCCCAGTCCAGCGGGATAGCCGCGCTTCAGGATCACAACAAACACTTTGAGTGGGGCTTCACAGCTCACCACCCCTTGCTGGGGTGGACTTGCTCCTACCAGCAATGAGGGCTCAGTGGCAGCTAGTCTGTGAGGACTTAACCTGGAGACTGGGATCTGTCATGTTGCAGGCAGGCAGGTTGCTTGGAGGAAAGAGGCAAAGATGGTTAGAAAGGGAAGTCTTGTAGGCTCTGGGGTACTTTTACCACATCCCACAACATTTGGGAAGAAAAAATCTAAAAGAAAAAAGATTTCCCACTGGAAGATTTCTCACTGAGGCACCAGCACACCACAGACTGGCCCAAGAGTGGCATTCCTCAGCAGAGCCCGTGACACCTACCATTAGTCATTCTCAGCAGCAGTGCTCCCAGGAGACTCGGGCCTGGGCAGGCGAGAGATGGGCAAGGTAAGCTTGCCCTTCCCAGCTCTGCTGGGATTTGCTGTCTGTGTCTTCATGTCCCTCCATCTCTGAGGGCTGGTGAGAGATACTCATCTCCACACCACAGCAAGTTCTGAGATCAAGGAAGGAGGGACAAAAAGAAGAAGCGAGGATAAAAATGGTTTTGGTTGAGGCTTGGTTGTGCAAAACTGTGCTCTTTTTCAGCTTCCCCTTGTGTGCTGGTAAGCCAGCCTGCCACGCATCCCGGCTTTTCTTCAGCTTTCCTATGTCCGGGCAGAAGCATGTATCCTGCCCGTGGAGGGATGTGGCACCACCGTGTGTGGGGTGAGGCAAAGTGTGCGTGCTGGTGTCCGTGCTGCAGGCACCCCTGCACCCGGTCTCGTGTGACTGCCAGTCAGAGGCACATAGCGGTCCCCATGTAACAGCTGGCACAGCCAAGGAGCTTTGCTTGCCTTATTAACAGCCCACTTATCTGGAATCTGCTCACTGAGCAGAAACTGCTCCATAAATCCTCCCGCAATTTGCATTCCTCTTCGCTGTCGCTCATTACCACTGACCTCACTTCTTCTGCTGGAGCTGATCAGCCTCCCACCGTCCTGCCTGCGAGACGCCTCTCCATTACCACAACCTATTAGCAGTGGCAGCAGCAGCGCCTCCGTGAATGAACGCACGACTGCTGAGTCAGGAAACTTCCCCAACTCCACTCTTTCTTTGCTCCCTCCCCAGCCCCGGGAGGGAGGCAGCGACAGCGAGTGCAGCTCAATTGCTCTCCTTGCTTGCTTCAAGGCCAGGTTCTGCAGCCCGGGGAGCCCAGCGGGGTTGTTACTGGACTTGCACCCTTGGAGGCGCAGGTGGGAAATGAGGTGCATCGGTTGGAAGCACCTGAAACCAGAAGCGCTTGCTAATCAACCCTGGGGTTTCCAAATTAGCAGCTCGCCCGCTCGGTGCATGTGCATGCAGGTTTCCAGCTTAATACCTGACTCTTCAGTCCGTGGGAAATGTCTCTTCTGCTTTGTTCCTCAGAGTTGGAGGTGAAGCAAACGCCGACAGACACACCTCTCACCATAGTGACAAGCTGAGAGGGAGCTGAAGCAGCTCAGCCTGCTCTGCTGTGCTCCCCAGCCCTGGACCTAAGAGGTCACCAGTGCTAGGGGCTTGTGATGGCACGAGGAAGGCAGGGATTCATGTTCGTGCTCTCCTTCCTGACCGCATGCCCGTGCCGCAGGATGTGTTGGGATTCATGTGGCCTCCGCTCTCCTTGCAAGGATGTGACAGCACCAGCTGAGAGCCAGGCTCCTGGGCAGGGGACAGAGGTCCCTCAGCCCAGCTCAGTGCCCATCTCAATGCCATGGGGAAAGGCTGAAAAGAGGCTTATGTTGTTGTACTTGCGTACTGTCCCTTCTGGGTCATGCTGCAGCTCCTGTATGCACTCCTGTATGCACTCCAGTGCCTCGGTTCAGAGCATGGCAGTGGAAAGGAGCTGGCTGGTTTGTTTAAAGCCAGGTGCGATTCCTGTAAGTTTTAGGAACTAGAACATGAATTTCAGGTGAGTCCCATGGCCTCTGATTTCTTCTAAAGGTCCAGATGCATTGTGAGTGGTATGGAAATGGCTTATATTGCCTTTACTCTGTAAACAAGCCCTTGTTCTGTAATATAGGGGAGAGTTTTATTTTAGTGGAAATGGAGGAAGGGGTGGGGGCAGAGAAAAAGACTACTAGTATTCCCCAAGCTCTTCTCTCTTAGGCCCAGGCACTCAAAGCCTTTCTTTGCAGGGGGAGAAACATGTTTACTTAGTATAGCAGAGGGACCAAGATGCAGCCTCATTAAAACACAGCTCACGTATAGCCAGGGGTTTCATATATAGCTTTTTTTTTTTTTTTTTTTTAACCTTCTCTGTCTTGATGGAAACAAAAGGAGAAGAAAAGGGGGAAAAGAGAGAAAGAAAAGGAAGGAAGTGAATTGCTTAATGGAGGTGCTCTGCCTGCATATTTAATACACTGATTTTATTGAATAGAAGGTGAAAAAGTGCGTCTTGTTTGTTGCTTGCCTGTCAACCCGTGGCAAGAAGGCATCCTTTCCCCTGGCTGGTGCCTTTTATTAGTCAATGGTTTCCAGAGTGTAATTATACCGCAGATCTGAGATGCATTATACACACAATTACAATTCCCCAGCCGAGCCTGTTATTTATTAACCGGGGGGATATTTGTTCAATTGTTTTGGAGGGCTAAGGTTTTCTTTTTTTCTTTCTCTTTCTTTTTTCTGCCCTCCCCTGTAAACTCTAACACGGATCCCGGCAAAAGGTCTGTCCTTTGCGGCTCAGCGGGAGCAGGGTGAATGGCCCATTCTCTGCTAGCCCACCATGTCACCTAAAAGCCTTGGCAAGAGGAGCTGCAGCCTGGGGCTGCATTTGCAGGGACAGAGCAGAAAGCACTCAGAGCTTGCATGGGAAGTTTTCTTTGCTGGGATCTGGGTTTGCTTCCATGCGGTTGTGCAGACCCCTCTCTGGGAGCGACCTGTGGGCTTTACAGGGCACCTGGGGGTGGACAGTTTAGGACTAAAAGGCCAGCACAGCCCTGCCAAAACGATACCCTCCTGGGTATCTATGTAACTCGGAGAGTCCTGTGTTTATGTGCAACTCAGGTTTGCCTATCTGGATACCCACCCAAAGCCTATCTTGACTTCTTGTGCGTTGACACTATTTGAGACCATCCCTTATTAAATTAGAAACTAGAGCTTGACCTAAGTGTTGAAAAATGGATTTTAGGAGTCCTTCAGGGCAAGCAGCAACTCTTTCGTGGGCCGCTCCAGACATGCAGAAAGAGCACCTTGGCTCACATTACTTTAACAACTTCTGTTCCTTATCTTGGTAACAGCCCACAGTGAAAGGAGAAAGGCAACAAAAAAATATAAAGACAAGGTTACTGGATTAGCCAAGCATTTAAGGGCCACAGAGCACAACATAATTGGCCACCAGTTGGGCAGAGCAAGGGTCCACCTCACCTCATCTGATAGCAGCAGAGTGGGAAAGGAATATAAAAGCTCTGCAGGCACTTTCCCCTCAGAAATATGTTTCCTGAAATGTAGTGAGGTCTGTTAAAAATGCATCCCATCCATCTATCATCCCAGGTGCTGTCCTGCTGGGATTTTTCCATTTCCACAATATCCTCGCTTTAATAAGGTGACCAGAACAGGGCGAGAATCATTTCCTTGTTATTAATTATTACCATGACTGCTGTACAGCAGTGTGCTCAAGGGTGTAGAGCTATAATCCCCAAGAACTTCCTCCTGAAGGGCATTTCATCTTTCCTCACAGTCCTAACCAGTGCTGTGTCAGTCCTGCCCCCCTGGCTCTCCTCTCAAGCTGTGCTTCAGTCCTCCTCCCTTTGGCCCTACATAACTGGCCACCTTGTCCCCAGATCCTTTTGGCCAATGTTTTATCCCTTCTTTAGACCCTGTTTGTATGGGAACATCCTTCTGATATGACTGGAGAGGTGGATTTAAACTAATACAATTTACAGGTATAATCCTTGTTCAAGGTGTGATTTTTTTTGGCTATTAGAGGAGCCTGTTTCAGGTTAGCCGATGTCGTCCTGGAATGAGTTTGCACCCTCCTAACCCCCCTTTGCTCATACTGGGACAAGGGTGTTCATGCTGGGATTCGTTCTGCTAAAATGTAAGTCTGCATACCCACTGACATCACTACTGGAGCTCTCCCTTGCAGGCAAGACCTCAGATGGCATTTTGAGTTCTTGTTTCAATGTGGCTAACAGCTCATGTTTCTGCCAGCTCTGCTCTTCTTAGCTTGGCAGATGTCACTGTCACCACAGCCACCCCCTGGTGCCTGCCCCACTCTTGGATGTGTCTGCCTCTGGAACCAGAAAAGCAGAGAGAGGACAAATCTGCTCTCTAGCCGCTGCAGCTGGCAGTCCAAGATGCCAACAGAAGCTGCTGGTAGAAGTGGGCTTGGGCTGCCACTGTGTATTGCAGCAGCAAAAGCTCAAGCAAGTGTGACTGGGCAGGGGTGGTGAGCAGAGTGATGTGGGAGCAGGCAGCTAGGAGGAGGTGACTTCTGAGACCACCTCATGTTCACTTGAATCAGATTCCCACAGTGCTTTCTGCTGTTAGCTTATAGGCATCCTGGCAGGATTTTCTCCTGGCAGGATTTTTTCCTGGCAAGTAAGGACAGAGCTAACCTGACAAAAAACCTTTGGAGAAACAAAGCACTTCTGGTTTCCACATCAGCAAGGAGATGGGATCCAGTACTTGTTTGCACCTTCTGCAGGTGGCTCCATCTTTACAAACCTTTTGTGCCTATGCAGTTATGATGAGTTAAGAACTGAACATTTTGTTGTTGTTGTTTTGTACTTTTTTTTTTGTTTTCCCTAACAAAGGTATGGCCCGCTTGAGGCTGGCTTTTGGTTGTTTCCTTTTACGCTGACAATATGCTTGAAAGTGAAGTGAGGGGAACCCTGCCATTTGGACCCAGCGTCTGTATTTTACTCCCTTTCATTAAGTGAAATGCAATGTCCATAAACAACATTGCGCACAAAGGTCTCTTTCACACCTTGATGCATAGCAGAGCATGGTGTTGATGACAGCTCTCACATCTATTGGTTTTCTCTGCCAGGCTAAATCCAGTTGCAAAAAATGATAGAAATAACTTTTAAAGGTCTTCATTTCAAGTCCCAATACCTGCCCTATGTCTGAAAGATTGTAAAGATGAGATACTGGGTGAAATTTGATGTGTGCACAGCATATATGATTTAAGATAGTGAAACCCAAAGAAATATGTGAAAAACAGGTCTGAATTTCAATGGTCATCTTTAAAATGTCGGCTTTGTAAGAGTTTCTAACTCTTCAACTGAAGCAATTATTTAATAAATCCTTTTGTCCCTGGTGCCAGACTTGAAATTTGAATTCAATAATTATACATCAGCCAGTGGAAATCTCCATACCTAACCTTAGCTATGGGGCAGTTTTGATGCCTGTACACTGGTTCTGACAAAACCTTAGGACTGGAGTTAAGACTTCTAGCCAACACATTCCAGCAGACATAAAGAACAAGAAAATAACTGATTAGATTAGAAAACACTTAGGTTTTCATTTTCATTTTCCAGTCTCTGTCACTTTCTGTCACCTGCAGCAGATGTAGTTCATATCTCAGCTGAACACACAAATAGTCCAAGTTCATTTCAGATATGTTTATTTGTTAGACATCCATTTGTTTGCATGAGTTATATGGTTTCCATCAATTACACTGTACATGGTTCATTATGTGAAATCATATTGCAGTAGCATAAGAGCATGAGCTTTAGTGTGATTCCTAATAGTGGCTGGGGGGTATGTTGTTCAGTGAAAATAATGGGTGTGGGGAAGCCTGCACTGTTATTGTTTTTGTAATTGCTGGTTTACATGATGGTAGTTCCTCTGTAGAATTTTCAAAAATAATAAGGTGTTTTAGGACTGGAGTCTGAGTTTTAGAAGAGAGTCTGCACCTCTCAGGATATAAACTGGAGTCCTTCTGAGAGCAGGTGGGCTGTTCTTTTCATGGAAGACATTTTCTTTCATTACAAAAATGCTGCTGCTCATATCCTTTTGGAGGCTTGCTATTCAAATGACTCCCTGAATAGCAATTATAAGAGAGCTGGAAAAGTTTATAATTTTTGATTCAATGCAACCACTTCACCAGTATTATACATTCTTACAGAAATGCCACTACATGCTGCATATACAACAATTAATTTGTCTGTAATCAAATCAGCAACAGTGTTCTTGGACACAGATATCTTATGAAGGGGAAGGTGATGATAAATTAGGTTGAGGAGTATGATCAAGGGTTTATATCTCATAGTGTCTTAGATCAAAGTTGATGTGGGCTTGGTGTTCTCAGCATAGATCCCCATGGGCATGTGTCTGTGTTAGGAAACCACATTAAAATCTGGCATAATTCAATATGATTAGCTGGTTCTGTTCAAGCAAGAGCCGGTTCAACATGCAAGGGTCTGGGAAAAGTGGAGAGAGAAGCTCCAAATTCAGGATAAGAGGCAGCTACCCCAGCTCTGGGGTAGGAGGGGGAGCTGCGAGTCAGGAGTAGGGTGTACTGGGAGCCACGTGGATACAGGGACACAGGGCTGGAAGAGTGGTGGGGAGAAGGGGCTGCAAATCAGAGGAGAGCTGACAGCACTCTAATTAATGGTACGAGTTTTAAGGAGCGTGAAGTCATCCAAACACCAGCTCACTAGATGTGTGGGATTCGGTTGTATAATAATGAAAGGGTAATAACCTGTATTTAATTGATATGGTTGGTGAACTAGCTGACCTCTCAGCCCAGTAGGCATGTAGATGATGTTCAGAACTGCATTGAGCCTAGCTAGCTCTTTATGTCAAGGAAGGAAGGACTGGCAAGAAGCATTTAACGAAAAGCAGAATTTAATAATTACATTATGTGTTCTCATGTTTCCCCTGGTGCTTTAAGTCAGAGGTGGGGATACCTGTCATCCAGCATTGTCTTTGTGCATCATAGCAGCAGTGTGTCCGGTCTGGCATCTCATCTTGTGATAGGGACCAATATCAGCTGCCTGAGGATGTTCAAGAAATCTCGCACAGCACAGGTCTGACTGCCTAAATTCAGACTGCCTTTCTCCACTTTCTACCTAATGACACCTACAAACAGGTGAGCATTTCTGTTGACCACCCTAAGGGTTGTATACCACGTCCACCAGTCCTGTACAGACATCTCATCGATCCTGGGGCATCTCAAACGGTATTACAGACTGCTGCTGGTACGCTGAATCACTCCCAAGATCTCTGCAGGATTAATTCATGTTCTTCCAAGTCCAGGAAAATACTTAGTCTCCCTACTTCTGTTTAAGTTCTTGGTTCCTCTTAGCTTTGGTGGGAAGTTAAGATTCTTAAGGCTTTGTAGTATTGCGGCAATAAGGAACAACTTTCCGGAGTGACATTTCTTCCTGAGCCTTCCCCACAGCAGGAAACCGCTTAAGGATTGACTAAAGAAGATCTTGCCAGATCTTGCTGTTCAGAGATTTTACCTTACTTTCAAAGAAAAGCTGGGATCTGACATTGGGAAGGTGTTGTTTTCTTTAGTCTTTTACATTTATGGCATTACCTTGATGTGGCTAGTTGAGATTGGCTGAAGCACCAAAGTATGAGAGTTTTCAAAAGCTTATGTGGAAATAAAACCCTCTGCTCAGGTCTCACATGGAAATACTCTCCCGTGTTAGCCCATTTATTGTAAAACATAGCTATTGGCTAAGTCTTGTCATTCATAGTAACGCTGCATCTCGTCCCACAGAGTTCAGTGGTCTTACATACAGCGGAGTAGCATCTTGCTCATTGAGTGACTGGAAGAGCAATTCTGGTAGGAATGGAAGAGAAGGGGAAGGCTGAATCTTCCAAGTCACTTAAGGCTCCTTTGAAGTTCTGATCCTGCATGAGCAAGGGTAGTAGGAGTGGGCCATGAGCAAGGGTGCCTAATTATAAATGTTCCTACAACAGCATTGAAGTTCCAGTCAATACTTTAACAGGTGCCTGTAAGCATTTCATTGTATTTGCATGTGCACACAAGCACAGAGCAAAGAAATTCACTAATAAAATCTTAACATACGGAACAATAAACCTTACGATAGTAGGGCTGGGTGGCCCATGTCACAACAGCCATTATCTACAGTGATTCTGGGTTGCTGGCAGCACCGTTTGTGAAGGCTGTGGTATCACTTTGCCCTCAGGGAGCAGAAGCTGTGACCCTAGCTAGTTTCTGAATAGAAGCGCTTAGGAAAGCTGCCAAGAAACATCCTTCCTGTTGGGGAATGATGATTTTTTTTTTTCATCCTCTGAAATACACATGCTCTGTGGGAAGATAGCAGGTGCTGTGAATTTCTGAAAGACTCCACTGGAAATGGTCTGCAGTGTGGGCATCCTTAGCACCTGGGACCTTGCTGTCTTCAGCAGGCAGCTGCCCAGCTGGCATCTCAAGGGCAGCAGCTTGTGGAGGAGACCACAAGTGTTCTGCAGAGAAGAGTGAAGAGATGTGTGGATGGTTTGGTGTCTTATTTATGTCTGGTTCTCCTTCCCACACAGGAAATGTGTGGTTCCGTCCGCCCCACTTCTCGTACCCTCTTGATATAGGATTTTATGCAAGATGCTACAGTGGGCAGGGTGCTTTTAAAAGAGTTGCTTGAACTCTGGCTTCTCTATCCATGAGAGAGCTCAGAAAGTGGAAAGGCAGAGCAGACTTGTCCCTGTTTTCCTTCTGCCACACAGAGAAACCTCAGCTTCTGAGCACCTCTTCCAGGCTGGACTTTTCCTTGCCTCATCAGTTATACGGAGGGAGGGGAAGGGGCGATGTGGCTTGTTGGGAAGTGATTGCTGTAGCTCCTTTTGATTGAGCGTTGCATTATGTTGAATTGAGGACATTATTATTCACAGAAAGGCATCCTAGAAAGCTTCAAAGCATGGTGGAAAAAAACTTCGGGTTTTAATACTAATTAGGGGAGCCTGTCTCCCAGGTGTGAGGTGTTTATCTGTGAAAAGCAGGAGATAGTGTAGCAAAGAAGAAATGCACGCTGGAGAATTGAAGATCCAATAAGTGGTTGAATGGATTTAAAAAATAAAAAAAAAAAAAAGAGGAGGAGGAAGAAAGAAAACCAACAACAAAACCACAGATAATAAAATAAGATGTTTGCACTGAATATGAAGGGTTTGCAAAACAGCTTGGAGTTTATTTCCAAACCTGCAAAAAAGCAACCCTGAAAATAATACAGTAATCTGGAGCAATAAGGAGAAGGCTCCTTTTTTTTTTTTTTTTCCTCTTCTATTAGCAATATTTGTCAAGTCCACATATCTCTTTCGCACCAAACAATGTTTGTGTTATGACAGCTCTGGGCTGGCTTCAAGCAAATTGGGCTGTTCCTGGAGCTCCTGCACAACCCTAATCAAGCTGACCTCACTTGTGCTGCTTACTTTGCCTGTTCATTTTCCTGGCAGATGTGGGGCTTGCCTCTCTCAGCAGCAGTGTCTGCTTTGGCTTTCACACAACGATGGAGGGCAGAAATGTATGGGGTGGTGTTGGTCCATCCCACTACCTGTGCTTGCTGCTATCCTTTCCCTAGTAGTGTCAGGAGCATCACCCTGATTCCAAGACCTCCCCCAAAACCTTCAGGTTTTGACTCACACTGTATTCATCCTTCTGCTGACCTCAGATGAGTGGAGGGGAGGAGAAAAGAGGAGCCTGGGACCAGAGGGGATGCTTTTCTGTATGGTGTCCCCTCCCACTGCTGGTTTGTATTCTCAGACATGCAATATAGACATAGCCATGTGGCTGCAGTGCTGTGACAGGTTTTTCTATACACGTACCTTACAGTTTTCCTGTTGTTTTCTCCCCACTCTCCTATAAGCTGAGGAATTATTACAGGTGTGGAAACCTTGAGAGGATGGATGTGCTTTCATAGCTGACTAAATGCCAGCTGGCCAGCTTTAATTGCCCTTTGGTGTGCTCCATGAAGGTAGTTTAAGTGAAGAGATTTTATTTTGCTATCTCTGTGGACATGGAATGTGGACATCTTTGCTTCCACGGTGCAGCTGATGAGCAGTAACTTGTTAAGCATCAGGAGCCTGATCACTTGTGATTGCCCATAGCCTCTGTTAGCAATGAGATCACATGAGGGAGCAGAAGGGAGAGCAGAGCAGGGATTTGACTCTTTTTACTATAGTGCTTTGCACTAGTCCTATCACCAAAACTATCTTTCCTCTCTGAACCTCAGTTCAGAGAAGAATTTAGCAGAGAAAAAAAGACAGCAACTTTTTTTCAGTGTTTTTTTCCTTGTGGACCATTCTCTTAGATGACTACAGAGAAATGCATTCAAACAGAACATTAAAGTTAAACGAGGCAGTACAAGGCTGTATTTAAAAATAACAGAAAAATGTTTCAAGTTCTCATTTGATAGGAGCTGGGCAGCTATGTAACCCTGGCAGGTCACCATCCTAATGACAATCCCCAACAAGAAACACAGCCTGATAACGTGCAGTAAGACAGAAGATGAGAGCTGTATTCAGAGGCATGAGGAACAGCAGGAGATAGATGTTGCACAAAGATGCTTATTCATTGGAGTCAGACTCCCCCCCCCCATCTTTCCTTGAACTTAGCATAACTAGATGCACAGCAAAAATATCTCCAGCGTGGGACTGAAATTAACATTAAAGATATAATACCATCATAGAGTTACTGATAAACCCTCACCTTTCATACTTAGCTAATTTCTCATCAACTCCTCTTAAAAAAGAAGAATATAGCAGGACTTGGAGATAGGCAGTGAAAATGGTTTGGAGGCTTGGAAGGATTTTCAGATAAGGGGAGACTGATAAAGATGAAGGAAGATACCGTTCAGAGAGGAGATGAATAAGAAGGGGCATGTGTTAGAAGTATATAATTAATAATATTTTTAAAGGTTCTCACTACTGGGATAAAGGGATATGCTCTGAAATTAAAAAGGCAATGTCAATTTAGAAGCATTGAGAATATTATTTTTTATGATACCCTGTTAAATTGTGGAACTCCCTGCTGCAGGATATTAAGCACTGAACTTACAGACTTGGTTAAAAAAAAAAAAAAAAAAAAAAAAAAGGCTATTTCTGTGGATAGTGAGAACATTCACAGTTACATTAGAGAAAATAAAAAATTTATAAGAAATATCAGCCCTTGAGATTCAAGGCATAAATCCAACCACTAACTGCCTGGGGTTATAAAGAAACTTCCCCAATGGACATATTAGTTAGTTATTTCCCATTTTAAGTGTTTTACATCTATCCTTGATGCTGGCCACCATCTGAGACAAGGTGTTACAACAGTTGGACAATTGGTTTGATTGGCTGTGAAGGTTGCTGTATCCTTGAGAAGCGTGGCAGCTCTCTCCCTCCCTTCCCTGCTGTCCCCAGCTGTGCCACTGAGCCACCCTCTCTTAGCACACAGCAATCGGCTGACAAGAAATGGCTTCTCCTTTGCTCTCTGGGTACTCAGATGTGTTGGTAACCCACGGGCAGCACAGTCCTGATATGAACGTGGGAAGACGATAGAGCCACAGATCAGGTTGCCCACTGCAGTCCTGCACGCTGGTACCAAACAACTCTGCCAGGAACCTTGGTGCTGCTGTGCAAGAGCTGTCCCCCAGCTTCAACCCCAAGGAAAAACCTACTTCTACATGTCAGTACCCATTTCCAGCTCCCATCTGCAGCTTTGGCAATACTTGTCCTCCCTACGCAGCAATGGGGCTTCTCTGGTCCACAGCAATGCAAAAACAGTCATGCTACAGCAGACAAGCAAGCAACACAAGGAGTACCTAGTTTGCTTTCTCTTCTCCCTGCCTGCTTAAATTTGCTCTTCATCTAATCTCCTCTGCCAGGCAATTTGAGATAATCAGTATGGCTTTTCAGCTGTTGTTCATCTATCCCAATTTCTCTCTCTTTTTTTTTTTTTTTTTTTTTTTTTTTTTTCTGTAAACACTGCCCCATCTCATTTGCCTCATTTCTCTTCATACAGTACTTCGAATGGAGAAAGCTCCGTTCCTCCAAGGCAGAGGGGTGAGAACTGGCTGTAACCACGCTGCCAACATTCACTGGCCTGGCCTGGGCTGGAGAAGCTGAACTGCTGCCAGCAATTAAAGGTATTTAGCAGTTCCCTGGTTAGGGCAATCACTTAGGGGAAGCAATTTCAACTTCTCACTCAGGAAGGAAGGTGCTATGTTGTTTTTGACCTCAGGAAGAGTTGTGACTGGTATATTAAGAAACACCAACCTGTAAGAGTAGGGTCCTCATGTGAGTGCTTCAGTGTGTTTTTTGTAATGGGTCAGCTGCAACTGCTCTATTAATGTTCTCCTCTCGTGGCTATCTCTTTGCATTAATTCAAGGAGATTGGCATGCGCTAGCTGCATTGTTGTACAGGATGCTGAACTACCATTTGCGTGCTCTCAGCTGCTGAAGTGATGAGGCAAGGAGGAGAAGCATGAGGTAAAGCAGACTGTTCCTTTCCAGGGGTGTAAGGACTGGAAGAAGTGCAAGGGGAGACTCTTGGGATGTAGAAAATGGGAGGTTATGTTTTCCCCACAGGTGAATTGTTACATACTCTTAATTGCTTGATTTCACAGCCTCAAGGGAGGACTGTTTGCCTACATACATTCTCATAGAGACACTCCCACCCTGACAGACGGAGCCTGCAGAGGCTGGGAAGTTACCCTACTAATGTACTCTTCAGACCTATTTACCAACAAACTGTCTTAGCTCTTGACTTTATTATCTGTCATCATAATGCTGTGTGTTTCTGGGAAGGGATGCAGACATGGACAGCCCCTTTGACCTCCACCACAACCTACATTGCTTTGGTCTTCCCTCCATAAAAATATTTGGGGCATGGGGGGTTGGAAGTGGAGTAAGTTTTTTGTTTTAAGCTATGTATTGATTCCCTGGCTCCTCACTCAGTTTTGCCTGGTCTCCTGGCTTTGTACATTCACTTGTGCTTTCAGTTCACCCCCTTCTGACTGAAGCCCTGCTGATCTTCAGTGTAACCCAACATGTTTTAGCCTCACTCTTTAGATAAACACCTAGACCTCAGGGTGAATAGCTCTGCAATTGGGCCTTAGACTGGGGGAGAAAGGACTGGCACTTAAATTTCCCCACAGCGTTTACCTTTGTGACCAAGAGCAGCCAGAATGGACCCAATGTTGTCCATCTTTATGTTGGCAGCTGGGCATATTCTGCCATACCTGACTGTATCCTCACAGAAGAGCATCACAGGAAGTCTCCTGTTTTCCTACATTTTTCCTGTCTCCTCAATCACCTAGTGTCTGTACACCTTGCAAATGTTAGCATGCTCTTACTGCATCTTCTGAAGTAGTTTATCGGCATTATTTCACTCTCATGATTAAGGAAATTGAGATTTATAACAAGGTGGACTGGTAGTGCTCAAGTCATTCATAAAAACTGTGCTGGGGTGAAAATAAATCTCTAATCTCCCACATCTCTACATAGTGTCCTGACTGCAAGACCTTAGTTTAGCCTTAGCATTTCTCATTGCCTGCCTTACTGTACTTGGATATTTGAACTTAAATTCTCTGTTCAGCCATTTACTTTATATTTGCCTTCTTTTGTACCACAGCTTTCTGTTAGCATCACTGTGATCTTTTGGAAGATATTGCTTAAATGACATCTCCTTGAAAAGAATGGACTCTTCTACTCAACTCTTTCAGGGTTTCTGTAGGTTTGGTTTTGTAAGTCTATGAGCGGAGCTCAGGCTGTTTCCTAGAAGTTTGAATCCTTTCTGAAGATAGTGTTTGTCTGGGAGTCAACCTTATTCGATAAGTTAGGGTGGCCTTAAGTTCCCCAGCTTGTTTCCTAAACTGTTTTTTGATGGTTCCCTTAAAATAGATGTCTGGAAGATGGGGTCATTATTAGGCACAGTGCACAGGCAGGCCTGTGTGGTGCTATGATCTGGATGAGAACTCTCTCTTTGTCTGGGGCTGCTCATGGTATCTGTTCTGCCTTAATGATTGCCAGTTATTGCAAGTGGAATAACATGCTACTGAGCCTCAGCCATCTTCCCTGTCCCACCCTTTGCTTTTTTTTAAGCTGAAGAAAAGTGGATTTCTTCTCAATGCAGAGAAGGAAGCCTGAACACAGTGCGGAGGAGCAAGCTCCCAAACAGGGCAGAAAAAATGAGCTTTGGCTGCATGCCCTTGCTTGGCGCTGAACAAAACAAGCATATGGAAAATGAAAGTGAATGAAGAATGCTTTGTCTGGGAGGATTGGTACAGGATGTGGAGTCCTGCAAGACCGGCTTCTAGACAAGAGTTCACCACTGTTCAACATGCCCTGTGCCAGCTCTGGTGCTCCCACACTTCTGAACTTTTCTCTGAACAGTGTTTTTCAGAAGGACTGTGCAGGGAGCGTCCTCTTTTCCCCACTCTTCTTTCCACTCCCTTTTACTTGCTCTCTGCTTTATACTCAGACAAGCAGAATCTGCAGTGGTTGGCAAATTTAGCTGCTGCTTTGTTTTGCTCCCTCCTCCTTCCTCCCTTTTCTTTTTTTTCCTCTTCATGTTTGCCTGTTGTCTGCTCCCAGCCAGTAGCTGTTTTATGCAGAGGGTTTGCATTGACTGACCCACAGCCTCGGTTTTTATGTGTATTTTGGTCTGGGAGCTACCTGCAGACCCTTTGCTGTGAGTAGTCGATATTCATGATTCGATATTCGGGTGAGATGATTGGTCAATGAGGTGACAGAGCTGTGCTTTTGTTCCCTGATTAGATGGCTGAACCTTTGTTAATTACTTCTGCCAGAAATGAAGTCTGCTGTGTGATTAAGTGGTTCTAAGCTACAGGCCTGAGATTTACTCTCTATGAACTCTTGTTCCAAGGGGGCTTTGTGTGTGTGACGTCTCTCTAATGCAAGTATAAACAGCATAAAAATGACCAGAGTCATATTCTATTTCTAAGTTATTAAAAATGGATGCTCTGCATGTCTTTGCTACACATTTGGCTCTAGTAATGAAAGTCTACCTTTACAGACCATGAAGCTTCTTTTGGGACAGGTCTTCCCAGCACGTCACCACGTACCACAGTGTGGATCCGACAGGCTAAAATCCCTGTACCAAAGCAATAGCAGCAAATAGTCCTAGACTGACAGAGATGGAGTGAGATGGGAAGAAAACAGCCCCTCTCTGAGGCCATGTGCTCTGCTGCATCAGCCCATTATGATTTGCACACAAGTAACTCTCTTGACTTAGTAAGAGCACAACCTACAGTGTTTGTGGTGTCTTTCATATATTTTTATTTTTTATGTTGTCTTGATGCCACGCAGTGGAGGACAGGTGGTATCTGGTGCCCTGTGCAGTTCTTTGGAGCAGAGTTGATCGACCAAAATCTTCTGGACAAATTTTCAACCAACTGAATGACTGAATGCTGGATTGGTTCTTGTTGTCATGTAGCCGCAGCATCTCCAACCCAGCGGTGAAATAATGGATGCTATGTATTATTAACTGTGTGTTCAGAGCCTCAGCATTATATCATAAATTCAAAATATTCATAAATGGAGCTATTTGGGTAAAATGTATGTTATCATTCATGCATGTTTTATCCACTTTTTATTACATAAGTGAGAAGGCATTTAGAGGTAGGCAGTTCCTCCCAGCCAACAACCTCCCCCACCCCAATCCAAACACTGCACCTGACCTAAGGGGACAAGAAGCAAAGATTTTAGCATTTGTTTTGGTTGATGGTGAGTTCCAGTAATTCCCACTCCACTGGATCAGAATAAACCACTGGCAAAAAGACACTGTCACCCAGCACGTGGAAAATTTTGGTGATGGGTGCTCTATAAATCCCTTGGAGAGGCAGACAGACACAGCTGCTTTTTATTTAGCTCCCTCATTCCACCTTTTTACTGGTCTGATGGGAAAAGGCCAGAGTTAAGATTCAGAGCAAACTCACATACAAGAACAGCCTTAATTTGAGCATACTGTTGAATACAATGTGATCTTAAAATGATGCATGATGGAAATTCCTCGCAGACTGGCGCAGTGCATTAGCATTACTCATTGCAGTAAGACTGGGTGGAGCAGTAGAAGTCGTCACTCTGATGGATGCGTGGCACGCATTAGAATGAGAATCATTACAATGGACCAAGTAGAAAACACTGGGATTAGAGTTTCTGTGATGGACCCTGTGAAACACAGTAGAATCTGAGTCACCGTGAGTCATAAAAGGCACAAGGACCCCAAACGTGCCTCATTCTTGCAGAGGCACTTTCAAAGGGATGAATGACTTGGCTGGCTGTTATATCACTTACTTGCAGCAATGTGAACAACCTCGTGGATGGAGTAAATGATGAGTCAGGATTCCTTGCTTCTGCTGCCAGCCCTGCTGCTGACTCATTTTGTACCCCTGAGTGATAAACTTGCTTCTTTCTTGCACATCATGTGTGTGACACTGTATTTACCCTTCCTTATGAAGCACTGAGACCTGTTTCTACCATGACGCTCCTGTATGCCTAATATTGTGCATTGTAAATGGTCTCAGTGCCTTTCTGAACGAGTCTTTGCAGGGTGGAAACTGTAGAATGTGTGGATGAAAGATACGCATTGTACCAGCATTCCATCAGGCTTGTGTGGTTTTTATTATTGTTGTTTGCTGATGTTTCTTATTTTCAGGGGTTGTTTATGATTTTGAAAAGTCAATACAGCTGAAGGATAATAAGTGTATGTTTGCTAGCATAGTTGCTTATGTGAGCGTAGATCTCTCTCACCCAATTCCTCATAAGACTGACCAAAACTCTTTCAGTTCCTCTCTGGTGGACTCCAGCTTAGGTCCTAAAGCTGATTTTATTCATCTATCTACAGTATGTTCCCGAGCTAGTTAAAATTAAACTTAGCCATCAAAATGCTAAACTTGATAGCTCATTTATCTTTCTGTCTCCCAACTCTACATTACAATATAGCAGTGATTGATCTTGCGTCTTCAAGGTACTATATGGTATAAAAACTAAGAGAAGATTAATTAAAAGCCGTCGCATCCAGACAGGTTTTTAAATAAGTTTTAGATTTAGACAATATATCAGCTGAAGCAGAAAAATTCCAAGACCATAAGCCTGTAACTCCAAGTTTCCTTCAGGACATAGAAAACCCTGTCTCCCCATGGCCTAATATCAAGGTCTGATTTGGCCGGACAGGCACATGGCAGGTAGCAGAATGTTGTCGTATTCTCAGGCTCTCTCCACATTAGTGGTGACTGTGATGTCCTTGCCTCAGTCTTTATCAGCAAGAGCTCTAGCTGAGTAGTCTAAATCCCAGAAGGCAAAGGCAGGGACTGGGAGAATGAAGAACTGCCCACTGTAAGAGAAGATCAGGTTCAAGATCATCTAAGGAACCTAAGGGTGAATGAGCCCATGGGACCTGATGAGATACATCTGTGGCTCCTGAGAGAACTGGTGGATGAAGTTGCTAAGCCACCCTCCATCATATTTGAGAAGTCATGGCAATCTGGTGAACCTCCCACTGACTGGAAGAAGGAAAACCTAACTCCCATTTTTAATGAGGAAAAAAAATATAGACCTGGGTAACTAAAAGCCAGTCAATCTCACCTCTCTGCCTGGCAAGATCATGGAGTAGATCCTCCTGAGAACTATGCTAAGGCAAATGGAAAATAAGGAGGTGATTGGTGACAGCCAACATGGCTTCACTAAGGACAGATCAAGCCTGACAAATCTGGTGGCCTTCAGCAATGGAATTACAGCATTGGTGGACAGGGGCTCCCAGCACAAGAAGGACATGGACCTATTAGAACAAGTCCAGAGGAGAGGCCACAATCTCCTATGAAGACAGGCTGAGAAAGTTGGGGTTGTTCAGCCTGGAGAAGGCTCTGTGGAGACCATATAGCAGCCTTCCAGTACCTAAAGGGAGCCTACAAGAAACCAGGACAGGGTCTCTCTGTCAGGGAGTGTAGTGATAAGATGAGGAGTCATGGCTTTAAACTAAAAGAGGGGAGATTTACATTAGGTATGGGGAAGAAATGCTTTCCTGTGAGGGCAGTGAGGCACTGGCACAGGTAGCCCAGAGAAGCTGTGGGTGCCCCATCCCTGGAGGTGATCAAGGCCAGGCTGCATGGGGCTTTGGGCAACCTGGGCTGGTGGGAGGTGTCCCTGCCCATGGAGGGGGGGAGCTGGATGGTCCCTGAGGTCCCTTCCAACCCAAACCATTCTGTGATTGAGGAATTCTGCTGGCTCAAGAGAGAATGCCAGGCTCATGTAGTTGGAGACAGTATTGAGGCAATCTTTTAAAGTCATTCCCTAGCTCCTGCAGGCACAGAGCAACTTGTCTGGGCAGCATTTAGGAGCTATGAAGATGATTAATCCCTGAGTGATTAGACTGAAACAAAACACTCCAGTCTGGAGCAGGCATTTAAACTTCCCATCATTGCTGGACTTTTCTGTACATCTGTGAGAAAGTTCTTAAACAAAGGGCCGAATTTTCAGCTGGACTGTTTGTTTTTGTGCCGGCAGTTCTCATTGTCACCCAAAGTTAGACCTTTTAGAAGATACAAAGGTTTGGTTTTTTCAGGCACAATCAAGTGCTTGCATATCTAAATAACTTAAATTGAACCCAAATTCAGTGGCAGCTGCATCACTGAGCTGTCAGTATTTTGAGTGCGGGATCTGCAGAACAAAACCAAACAACCCAATCTGGTTTTATGGTAGTTTTGGCTAAAGAAAGACAGATGACTGCTGGTCAGCATGAGCTTTCTGTGCTCATCCAAGTAGTTCAGATAAGCACCATCCCCAGAAGCCCTCAACACTTGCAGTCTCAAGCACTGACATTTGGGAGCATTCAAATCTCTGTCTGCTTCCTGCCAGGGCCTAACAGGGCCTGAGTCAGAGACTGACCCCTTACTGGGCTACTCACTGGATGCTGGACTCCTGAGAACCTGGCATTTAGACAGATGGGCTTTTAAAGAGTGCAAACAGTGTGAGCTTGTTGTCTCTTGCCCACCTTTAGTCTGAGACAGGGCTCCACTGACAGACCTAGGAGGAGAGATTGCAGACTCTCCTGGAGTCTGGAGAGGTTCCAGACTCTCATGGAGCTGCAGGAAGAAGACAAAAAAAAAAAAAAAAAAAAAAAAAAAAAAAGAAGAGGCTGTTATATTTTCATTAGTTTGCTTAAAACATGATATTAAATAATCCACCTGACTGTTGAAATATGCTAGCTGGATGTGGGACAGATTCCACGAGAGCATTTGAAAGCTCCCCATTTTGCTTGTGTAGTGGCAAAATTCCTTGATAGTGTATGGCTGATTCAGGGATTTTTCCTCTGGGAAGGGCAAGAGAGGGGGGGAACAAAAAGTATACAAGGTGACAGCACCAACTCCGCCTTACAGGGGACAGCAAAAGTCCCTGTGGCATCAGTTGGCCCAGGTCTGTCCTCTGTCACACATCAGCATAACTCTGGTCAGAATATGGTTCTTTATAGGTAATGTACAGCATTCCGTTCATTATCAGGAGTTTAATAATAATAGTCATTTCTCTCTTTCTTTCTCTTTCTCTTTGTTTTCTTTCCACTTCAGTTAATTTCAATAAGTAGATAGATTCTGTGCTGTTTGGTCTGCTCTCTGATACAGGTAATTAACTGTTTGCATGAAATCAGACAATCGTTTGAAGTTATGCTAGTTCGATATTCTTGCCTTCAGATATTAGTTGTCTAGGATATGTCACATTCTGGTATTATTTTTCTGCATTTTGTAAATGGGATATGTTTTACTTTCAGTGTTGAAAAATAATTTGAGTTAGGACGGATACTAAAAACACATCTTCCTTCACTCTTTCATAACTTGATTGTGTGGGTTTTTTATCAATCCCAAATTCATTTATTTTCCCTTAACAGAGCTGATTGTGCCGTGTATTTCCCCTTGAAGAAAATCCTGCTTCTATAAAGATGGCAGTCAAAAAGGTAATCGCTAGGGATGTAGCAAACTTCTCATGCCTCATATCAAGCTCTCACATGAATCGGATGTGCACACGTTTTAATTCAGATGTTTCCCAGTCTGTGCTCCCTTTAGGAATGAGATCAGCAGAGAGACTGGCGAGAAAGAGAAAGCAGCTATTGGATAAGAGGGAAAAAAAAAAAAAAAAAAAAAAAAAAAAAAAGAGAGAGAGAGAGGTGAAAAGGCAGTTGGGAATAAAGCAGACTGAAAAACAAATAGAGTGAATGTGAAATACTGGACAGAAATTGAGAGTTTTATTTTTCATAAAATGAAAAATATGCAACATATCTGCAAAGTATGGACAATATATTTGCAGAAAGTTATGGACCAGCAGCACACTAATATTAGTAAGAGGATTTTATTAGTTGTCCCTGGAGATAAATGGACAACTAAGTGAGCCAATGGGCATTTATTTTTCCATAAATGAGAAATTATTTACATGAGTCAGGGTGTGTATCTGAGGACCATCTAAGTATCTCCTAACTTAACACTAAGCTTAATTTGGGTCTTATCACTTGGGCAATACTCTCAGTTTCTCTTCATCTCTTGTTCTGTGGCTGTTTCTGGTTAGTGGTGTGGTTTGGTCTTTGGTATGGATGATCTGCTGTTTAACCATCAAAAGAGGCTTATTCTGCCCCCCCCAGCTAGGCGGGGAGGGAGGAGGGATGTGTATAGACACTCAAAGGATATTCTGTGGAGGGAGTTTGGTAACAGCTACATCTGGTGGGTTAGAACATGTGTACTCTGTAGCCAAATAGTCTCAAGCCCTGGATCTGCTCTGAGAGGTGATAAATCCAGTCTTCCTCCACTTCCTTCACTTATCTTGCTTCTGCTGCAAGCAAGTTACCAGGTGAATTGTTGGGGGTATTAGTAACCCCATAAGATCAGTATCAAGTGCTCTCAGACAGTTGTGTCCTAAACTCTTTACAATTTTGGTGCCTATCAACAGTACGTGGTAGATGCAAAGTACATGCAGTGTGGGAGGCAGTGAGCTGCGTTATTCACTATCAGAAAGGTCAGTCATGAAGTTTTGGACCTGTGATTCGAGAAGCAATTGCAAATCCATGTGATTTTTTGATAGAGAGGACAGTAGGCAGTGGGGACCTGCCAGCTGATGAAAGTATGAGTCTCATTTGCAAGCACGTACCTGTTCCTTGTTAAACATTGCAGAGCTGGGTTGGAACTTCTCTGTCATTGTCTAGTGGAATTCACCACATGGCCTGCAGTCTGAGACTGTCAGAGCTTGGTTTCATTAAGATGCTGATGTAGGTCCTCCTACAAAAGCCTTACTGGTTCCCCCCAGGCTTTACTTTATCATTGATAAAAATTGGTAAAGAGATGGAACATCCCAGGGTGAATGGGGAGCTAGAGGAACAGCTATGTATGTGTAAGTGATATACTATAACGTGGTAGGGCAAAAGACCTCTGTGCTACCTCTAAGCCTTGGGTAATAGAAAGAATGTCTCCTCGCCGGTTCATTTATTCCACTTGTGGTAGACTTGCTTCTGTAAGATAAAGCAATTCATTACAGGCTGCTCTGTGTAGGTCTGCACTGCTGTATGTTGTAGACATACCCACGGTATTAATCTCTCATTTGTGTATAATCCTTAGTGGTGGAAGTGATTAGAATATCAAGAACAGAGAAAATCTGGCAATACTACAAACAGACACATACTCTTTAGCTACTATTTTTGACCTTTGAGACTGAAAACATCACAGAAAGCCAGTGAGCTTTCACTTAGGACTGCTGCTCAGGACAAAAAGGAGGCAGAGAGCTGAAGTACCTTCTGCAAGGTTGGATCTCATCCCTGTGGCAAGAGCTGAAACCCAGATCCTCCTCCTCCTCTTATTTTGGGCCACCACTCAGGCCATACCTACTCCTAGTGGCATGCAGCAGATAATAAGACAACTGTCTCTTATAGTCAAAAGTTGAAACAAAAAACAAATTCAGTAATACCAGTCTGGCTTTTTTATGTCTGCTAATCATTCAAAAGAACTTCAGCTGTTCATATCACTGATACAAGGCTCAAAGGCTGAGAGACTGCTGATGACAAAGGTAGTAAAGAAAGAGAGCATCTTTTACTTGATCACCGAAGATCTATGCCACAGATAAGAGGGTGTGAATCAGTTCTCTCTGTGAATGCAAACACAAGACAAATATTGTAGGAAAATAAGTATATACAAACTTCCAGTGAAATTAATTCCCAATATGCTTCTGGAAAATACTCACAAAGCATCAGGATAATAATAACAACAACAACAAATAATTTGGATTTCCAAAGTTGTTATGAACTCATACACACAGAAGAATAGTAAGCCTCCAAGACTGAGGGACAATGATGGAACACTGCTTTCCTGCTCTACTATTCCAGGTTCTGATCACAGGCAGAAAATTTTAGTTTGAAAACACTTGATAATTCCTGCCTCCAGTTAACTCTTTCATATTTGGTTCTGGTTGAAAGCAAGGAGAAAAATAATGAAGAAATTGGAGGTGTCAAAGACATTATTATTATTCCCTTCCAGACTTCAAAGTTCAGAACCAGATCCGAGTCTGAGCTAGGGTGCAGTGGTGATACAAAGACTTTACAGGGTGAAATTTCAGTTTTTAATGTGCAGTCTCTCATAGGAGATAGCCAATAAAGTTGTTGTTGAACAAATGTTACGCTGATGTGGACATTGCATTTTGAAGTTTACTTTCACAGCTCCCTTCCATGCATTTGGACTCAGAGATCAGCACTGTCTGCCTCTGGATCTCTGGAAAACGGACTTCATATGTGTATTTTTCTTTCCTGATCATGAAGGGGAGAAGAAGAAGAGAAAAATAAAAATTAAAAAAATACACAGCATGCAAAGAAGGCAGGGATGACAGTACGTGAGAATGGCTGCTGGGGAAAAAAAGCCATAGTCACAGGAAATTACCTTAATAGAGTGAAAATTAAGAAACGACCGACAACGCAGTCTGTCTCCAGGATACGAGCGGTATTTTCACGCCTTGCCAATTATTCTGTTTGCATCAATTTTGGTTTATTTTTATTAAGTTTCATGTTTCTTCTTTTCATTTTATTTTAAGAGGTGGTATAATGAAGATGAAAAAGGATGAAAGCTTAGAAAATATTTAATTTTTGTTTTAATAAGGAAATAATTATTCATTTTATTCCATGAGCAGGAAAGGAACCAGCCAATTGGGTTTTTCAATCCTTTTCAAGTTGTTTTTTGCTTGTTAGAAAGGTTGGGAACTCTATTTAAGTAAATTATCTTGGCACTGAAAGGAAAGTGGGAAATGAGTTGGAGAAGTAGGGTTAATTTCCTTCACAAATATCTAAATGTGTGCATAAGTATATTTGCTGTCTGCTATTTGAGAAATGCACTGATTTAGCTTTACAAGGGTCACTTTAACCTTAAGAATTAATGGAACAGACCATTAGCTAAAAGAGGATATGGAAGTGAAGTCCCCAGATTGCTCACGGATAATGCAAGCCTATTCCTTACCGACCTAGTGGGGCGCCATTTATAGCTCAGAAAGGAAAGAAGGGAAGGACCTGTCTCACTTAGCAATGGGTATGTACAGATTAGGTGTCTATGTCCCAGATAAACCCCTGCAAGATATCTGGATTCCATTATTGTTAATGGATACTGAAGACAGGACTTTAGCAGATAAAATATAGGTGTTTATTTTAGGAGAAGATGAACTGCACCCTAAACAGCATTAGTTATATTGATCAGAGCTTTGCTGACTTACAAGTGATGCTTAGAATGGCTTCTCCAGATGCAAATTTCTGCACCGTAGGTCCTCATATTTACTCAAGCAAATCCCACTGTCCATACCATAAATAATCCTTCTACTACTCCAAAATGATCAACTAAGTGCAAGTTGGAGTGATTCTCTGATGCTCACTAGCTGCTAGACAGATTTTTTTTGTCCTACTCACCCTTTGCTTTTACTAGACCACCACTTGACCTGAAACAAAATGCTTCTCTCTGAACATGAGAGGTATGACTTCACTGACACCAAATGAAGCAAGGAAGGTCTCAGTGAACAGTGGAATATATCCCTCAAGAACTTTTCCTACGTTGTGCATGATTTATTGAGAAGGGAATGTGTATCTGATCTATCAACAGTCCAAATGTTTCACCGAGATTACAACAATCTAAAACAACTGCTGTATTTCAAAGTCCTTCATCTGCTGGGTATCAGTAGCTGGGATTTGTGGAGTCTGATCTTCTGAATTTGCAGTTTCCCTGATTTCCAAGTTTGATAGGCAGAGAGCTGCATTTGTTAATGCATTTATCACTACAGAAACGCAGGCAAGAGTAACTGCGCAACAGAGAAGGATGAGTAATTTCAGGAATACAAGAGAAGAATAACTTCAGACACAGTGGAGATTAACTGAGGAAGTCAAAGAGAGGAATAACCTCAGATCTGTGCTCGCTCTGGAGACAGAGGGAAGTGAGTGGTTTTCAAAGGAACCCGCAGCTGTCAACTCCCTGCTTCGGAAGGCTCTTCTGTTCCTCAGAGGAAATCTTCCCTGGAGCTGTTTGGCTGGCCAGTCCATTTTTCTCTGTTTCTGAGGCAGAGCAAGGCTCAGTTCTGTGAGTCTTGATCCTCTGCTGCCCTGTGAGACGGTGGAGTGCTGGGGACAGCCACGCTTTTCAACATCAGAAACAACCAAACATTTCCTGCAGAAATTTCACCTTATCTAGCAAGTTCAAACCTAGCAAAAGACACTGTTTTATAGGTATCTTACACAGGCTCTTGAAGAGAGGCCACGCACCTGCAGTGGTCTGTAGGTCACAAGTGTGAAACCACATGAATTTGAGCATGCTTTCTCAAGTGTCTGGCCAGAGGAACTGCTGAGATTGTTGCTGTTCACAACTAGAAGGCTGTTTAGTGACACAAACAACAGTGATTGTACTTCCAATGCTGAAGGTTAGAAAAGCAATAGGAGAGGTACTTGTGGTAGGTTTTTTTCTTTTTTTCTTTTTTTTTTCCCTTTCAGAGTATAACAATTTTCCATTTGTAAAGGCTGATTTTTATGAAAGCTTCAGGGCTTGAAGAAATGTGCCCCATTTGATGAAATTTCACTCAGAAAACACATCAACACTTCCAGAGGTTGAAATGTTTCATTTAGGCTTTTTTATGACTTCTTGCTTAGATTCCTATTTTCTCTTTGAAACTACAATGTAATGTAATATTAAAGTTAAAATACAGACAAAATGTTCTGATTAACCTAAAGTGAAGAGTTTCTTTCTACATTTTTTTTCCTTTCATTTTCATTTTTTTTTTGGAACAAAAGCAAATTTGAAATTGCAGAATTTTCTTTGGCATAGAGATTCCAAATTTTGTTTAGATCTATTAAATCACTCTGTTAGATGTGTACACAGCTGTTAGTTGTACTTCCTCCTTACCTGAAAGAGCTGCCAACCCAGACTGATAGAGATTTACAATTGCCTTGTGAAATGGAAAAGATCATGGGAGCTGCAAGCACATAGGGAGTCAGGTCTGTGTGATTTCCCACTAGGTACAATATTTGAGAATCTCCCTTTGAGGTAGTATAATTGACTCCTGTGTCTGTTGTTCCTTGGAGATTTGGAGATTGTAAATATAATTTTTTTAACAGTGTGTCTCTGGGGCCCTATCTCCCTCTGTTATTCTCCCCTCTCTCTCTTTTTAATTGTAGATGTCGTGTTCCAGGTGCTGTAGGAATATAACATGGTTTCCTTACTGAACTACATTTCAAGAGATCTTGTGTCTTGTAATAATATATTCTTTTAATGATCTGTGAGGCTATGTATTTTGAGAGAAAAGCTCTCCTTTAATTTTTCCTCAGAAATCTTTCTTTATAATTGCTCTTAAAACTTCTTGATGTCCTAAATGTCTGAGATTTCAGAGAAGCCCTTTGGGTGACTTTCTTCTCCGCATTATTGCAGACTTCTCTCCAGACCAGTTTCCCTGGTACCACTGAGCTTCACTCCTGTTCAGTAAAGATTTCTCCACAATGGTTAGACATGGTTCTACATCTTCCAGATCCTAATTCAGGGATCCAGATTCATGATCCTAAGTGAATGGAATGACCTTGAGTGTAGGCTGGGTGAGGATATGTGCAGAGAAAGAGACTGGTTGATGGAGGAAAAGTAGGGTTGACAACAGACATGCTGCACTGGAGACTGCAATGGAGAAAGAGGCAGAAGATGGAATAGGGAGAAAAAAAAAAAAAAAAAATCCATAGAAAAGTAAATGAGGAAAGTGACATAAAACAGAAAGACCTACACCAGGAAAAAAAAAAAAAAAAAAAAAAAAAAAAAAAAAC